>NC_080176.1:40890740-41190740 GCF_950295315.1 Erinaceus europaeus | reverse complement strand
ATTGTTAAGTAATATTCTGCAGTTTATGACTAAACTTCAACATATCTACCATTTCACTGACACTTCAACTGTTTGTCATCTGGGATAGTTGTCAATCAGATTGCTCTTGTACAAATCTGTATGTGAAGATGTATCTATTCATGTTGGATAAATTGTGGCTGTTAGATTATACAGTAAATGTCTAATATATAAGTAATTAGTTATATGGCAGTATTTTTTTTAAAGTTCTGGCTGCTTTTCCTCCTCACTACCAATGACTATGAAATACTATCTCTTGCAGTTTTAATTTCTGTGTCCCTGATCATTACTTTTTTTAAATTTTGGTAAAAACGTGTGTGTGTGTGTGTGTGTGTGTGTGTGTGTGTGTGTGTGTGGTGCATCTTACAAAATTAAGAGCTTCCCCTGTATATTCTTTCTTAACTCCATTTATTTTTCAATCATAGAGCCTGAATGTTTGCTAATTTCTAAAACTGTTTTTTTTTCCTTTTTTATTAGTGATTTAGTACTGATTCACAAAATTATAAGATAATAGGGGTATACTTCCATATAGTTCCCACAACCAGAGTTCTATGTCCCATCCCCTCCGATGGAAACTAGTGGCTCTCTCAAGGGCTCTAATATGGGCTGACTATCTTGATCTATGTATATACATTTATTTTCCATTTTTTTCAATGGTTGCCACAGGAGAGAGACCAGGAACTCCTGGCGGTAGCAACACAAATCTTTATTCATGCAGGAGCCCCAGAGTCAGGTGTGAGCACAATGGGTTAAGCCAAACCACAATGGCCACCTCTGCTCTGCATGCCAGCCCTTCTCCAGGTCGGGACACGACAGAGAAAAGAGAGGAAGAGAAGAGAGCAAAACCAGAAACAGAAGTGTGCTTTATGGGATAAAACCAGAAGTGGCAAGTCTGGAACTGAGATGACTAGGAAAGGGAGTGGAGAAAAGAAAAAGGCATGCTGGGAACTTCCTTAGCTGCCATTGCTATGGTTTTAGCTGGTGGGAATAATGTACACTGCAGGTAGGGTGGGTCTCGAGGTAGAAAGAATATAGATGAGGCAAAACAATGATTATGTAAATAGACCATAGTGTCAGCAATGGAGGATGGAGCAGGGGGACTACTCAACAAATGGTCCTACCTTCACTTCCATTCTAGTGCACCTATTACTACTTCCAAGTGTCTTTCCTTTTTCCTTCTTCTCTCTCAAGTAAGAGAAACAGTGCTTGGCCTCCTCTGGTGTTTTCCAGATTCACTTGCCTTTCATTGCTGGTTTTAAAAACAAAATTCATGGTGACAAACACTTCGGGTCCTGGCGGAATGGGGTGGGGGAGTAGAGAGCCTTCTGGTTTATTCCCCCTATCATTTATCCTTGTGGAACTAGGGACCATTTTTTTTTTTTTTTGGATGCAGAAGGTGGGAATTCTGGCTTCTGTAATTGCTTCTTCACTGGACATGAGCCTTGGCAGGTCGATCCAAACCCTCCAGCCTCTTCAAGTTTATTTTTAAAGGTTACATGATTTGATGATGATCATTTTTATTTTAGGTACTTTTTGCTCATGTGTTATCTCCTTTGCTGAAATGTTTAGGATTTGGGTCTTGGTTGTGGTACTCATGACTGAGCACACACATTACCCTGTACAAGGGCATAGGTTCAAGCCCAGGTCCTCGCCTACAGGAGGGAAGTTTATGAGTGGTGAAGCAGTATTATAGGTGTCTCTCTTCCTCTCTGTCTTTTTACCTCTCATTCTCTATATTTCTTTCTGTCCTATCAAATTAATTGATTAAAACAGAAGTTTAGATTTTTCTCATGTTTACTGAATTGCTTTTCTAGTAATAATAATACAACTTTTTAAAATATTCTAGACATAAGCAGGAAAGATAAATGTTTTCTTAGTTCAGTTGCTTATTCGTTGTTTTGCACAGTTCCTTTTAGTTAGGTGAATTTTTAGAATTTTTATGAAGAATAACACCTTACTTTTTATAGCTAATACTATTTGGTGTAGTAAGAAATCTTTCTTGTGCCATAAATATGAAAGTATACTACTATTACTCAGAAATTGATGAGAGCAGCTTTTAAATAGAGGGTCATAATGATAATAATAGTGACAGCTTGCAAGTAGCTCTGTTTATAATGACTGAAACAAGGCTGACTCTGCATTTTTAAAAATGTGTTATTACGTGCTCATTGTCAAGTGCCTCCTTGGTTTCACCTCCTCTTATTCTGAGAGTAGGAAATAAATGTGTGTTTTGAGAATAGTCAGGATTCCAGTGCTAAGAAAGCTCAATGTGGACCTTGAATGTCTTATGTATGATAATGACTTCAGATAATGATCTTTATAGTACAACTGATTTTATGGCATTATTCATTGTCCTTGAGCAATGACTTCGGTTCTAAAAAGCCAGGCCCTGCTTTTTCTAGTCTTGATCTTCATCACTGCACTGTGATGAAGGAAGTTAACTGTCAGGCTTTCTTAATAATATCATTTGTGGCAAGCATTGATTTAAATAGATAAATATTTTAGTATGTTAAACACATAGGTATAATATTCTCATTACTTTCATTAAGGTGGCACTCTGACACCACCTAGAGCTAAGGAAAGCACAGCACCATGTATTCCTTTGATTACTTTTTTATTGATCCATAGTCCTACTTGATAAACAAAGACACCAGGTACTTAACTTCTAGGAACTTAACTATTTAAATGAGGAGTGTTAATCAAGTAAACAAAGATATTGTTTTAGATTTTTTTGTTTTTTTCTTTTCCTCTTTTTTATTGTTGTAGTTATTATTGTTGTTGTTGATGATGATGTTGTGCATTGTTGGATAGGACAGAGAGAAATGGAGATAGGAGGAGAAGACAGAGAGGGTGAGAGAGAGACACCTGCAGACCTGCTTCATCACTTGTGAAGTGATTCCCCTGCAGGTGGGGAGCAAGGTGGGAGGGGGGGCTTGAACCGGATCCTTATGCTGGTCCTTGTGCTTGGTGTCATGTACACTTAACCCACTGTGCTACCCCTCAACTCCCTGTTTTAGATTTTTTTTGTTAGCTGATGTAACAGAACACTGAAAACAGGAGCAAAAGTAATCTATTAGTTTCACTTGACTGAGTAGGTGCCAACTAATTAGAGAACTGGATTGAGAAATGGGTTGAGCCATCTATAAAGTAGGGCTGGAGGAAGAAAATCTGTGTAGGAGTAACAACAGAGGTGAAACTCTTAGGCAGATAACAGCCAGTGGAGTCCAGACCTGGCTGGCAGGTCCAGTGAGCAGAGGAAAGAGAGTGAGGTGAGAGGAGGGAAATAGTAGCAAAACCATTGCAGGGCCTTACTAGCCAGCATCCAGAGTTCAGTTGATGAACAGATCAGCCTGTCAGGTGTTTTATTCTAGTCACAAAATAAGCATAAAGTGTTTTTAGCTAGAATAAAGAGTATTATAGGGAGTCGGGCAGTAGCACAGTGGGTTAAGCACAAGTGGCGCAAAGCACAAGGACCAGCAGAAGGATCCGGTTTCCAGTCCCCAGCTCCCGACATGCAGGGGAGCCGCTTCACAGGTAGTGAAGCAGGTCTGGAAGTGTCTATCTTTCTCTCCCCCTCTCTTTCTTCCCCTCCTCTCTCCATTCTCTCTGTCCTATCCAACAACGATGACATCAATAACTACAACAATAAAACAATAAGGGCAACAAAAGGGAAAATAAATAATTTTAAAATTATTTGAGGCTGGGTGGTGGTGCACCTAGTTGAGCACACGTATTACAGTGCACAAAGACCCAGGTTCAAGCCCTTGGTCCCCAACTGCAGGAGGAAAGCTTTGTGAGTGAAGTAGTGCTGCAGGCGTCTGTCTGTCTCTGTCACTCTCTGTCACCCTCTTGATTTCTGGCTGTCTATATCCAATAAATAAAGATAATAAAAAATAATAATAAAAGAGTATTTATGATTACATTGTTTAGAATCCTGACTGACAGCATGTGGCATAAGATAGCTGGGCAACTTAACATTGTTCATGGAACAAAATTCTCAAGTCATGATATTCCTAGAAGGTGAACGCAGAGAAGAAGATAGTAACTGATCAATCTGGGTTTAGAATCCACAGAAGAGACATGAAGAGCCTCTGTGCAGACATACTATAGAAGGAAGAAGGTCTGGGTCACGCCAGCAAAATAACTCAAGTGAATATTATGGTGTTCTGCCATGTGCCCAGGGTCAAATCTGGCATGCACTTGTGGCATTGAAAGAAGATTCAGTGCTGTAGTTCTCTGCCCCACAGTCACTTCTCTGCCTCTCTGTCCCTGTCTTTAAAAAAATATATATGCAAATAGAGATGAAGCCCCAGATATGACAAAGGATAGAAAAGAAAGTATATGACCAGATGATTAGATTGTGACAAAAAAAAACCTTAAAATGATGCCTGTGACCTTGAATGAGATCGTGTGATACACAGAAAATCTCAAATATATCAACCACATACAGATTATTCTCAAATAGGTAGAAAGAAACCAGAGAGGGAGAACTGTGCTGCTGTGATCCCACTTAACGACACACATTACCATGTGCAAGAACCACCTGGGTTTAAGCCCCTGCCATCACACTGAGCTATTTCCTGGCACCCTATAAAGATAAACTCTTAAGACATAAAGGGTAGAGTTCTAGGAGGTGAATAAGATGGTAGGAATTGATAAATAAATAAAGAGAACAATGAAAAGAGATACACTAAAGGAGTAGTTAAAGCTAGAAAATAAAGTAGACTCACAAAAACTCACAGGACTGTCCAGCTTGTGTAGTTAATAGTGTTCGTTACACTTGAGAAATCTAAGAGATTAAAACATTCCCCTAGTCGGTGTAGTATGTTAATAAGCAGTATTTTCTCAATGATTGTTTAACTTTTTTCAAGAGATGGGCTTTATTTCTTACAAAAATTCTTTCCTTTTGAAGTCAACAAGTAAATCTATACATAAGCTTAGTAGTTTTGTAAAAGAGTGCTTTGAGAAGCTCTTTTAAAAAACTATATCTAGGGCTAGATGGTGGTGTAACTGGCTGAGCACACATGTTTGTTGTTAAAATTTCGGAGGCTCTTGCCGGGCTGGCTAGCTTCACGTCGGGTAACAGAGACGCGGAGACCACGGCTGGGCAGGGAAGCTGTATTTCTTTATTCAGGAACAACGGTTCACAAACTAAGACAAACTAATCACCAAACAGAACTCGGCTGTCTCTTTGCGGCGGCGCAAGCACTCTCTCTTACTCTCGAACTCAGGAACTCTCCAACTCTGCAACTCTGGAACTTTTGTACTCAGGAACCCTCTCCCTGGGTCCCCTTTGGGGCGGGGCCAAGCGGGCCCGCAAAATTAACTGAACTGATCCAATTCTCTTGGCGGGGGAGGGCTAGAACCAACCAATGTAAAGCATACGACAATTCCCCCTTTTCTTTTTAACTAAATGACTATAGTATCAAGGGTGTGGGGTGAACAGAAACATATATAACAAAAACCAGCATGTTGCCAAGGGAAGGCCTGAGGGGGCCATATCTGAAAAAAAAAACATTTCTTGCCTCTGGGGGGCTACTTGCCTCGATGGGCAATTGCATGGGGGCGGGGAATGGCCTAGAGTCCCACAGGCAGCTGGCTGCAACTTATTTACTATGAAGCAAAACTTGTTATTAGCATATCTAATATAAAGGAAACCTCAGGCATGAGAATAATTAGCATAGCCATTGTGCGATCTACCATTTCTAATAGAGAAGGTAGTGTTTTACATATCAACAAGTCTATTTAACCTTTTGTTTAGACCAACTTAGTTAAAATATATTGATTGTTAACTAATTTTTACCTCAGACTTTAAATGTAAGTTAATTTTATCTTTATGAGAATTACATTGAAAACCTTTTTCATTTAACTTTGACTAGTAAGAATTTAGCCTTAAAGCTACTGTTTACCAAACTTTAAACATACACATAAACATGGTCATTAATACACAAGGAGAGAAACCTTTGTTACGAAGACATGTCATTTTAAACACAAATTTAAATCTATACTGTCTTAGTTGTTGGGGGGGGGGGGTTCACCATCCGGAGGTGGCTTCCCACGCAGCTCCATTCCCGAGCAGCTCCACTTCTAGGAATTGCAGGTTGCGATCTCTGCACAAATCTCTGCGTACTCCAGCTTGTCTGCCTTCAGACCGGACCGGCGGCTGGAGATCTCGTGTGCCCAGTTTCGGCAGGGAGCCCGGGGGTCCGGGAGGCCCGGGATGGTTCCAGAATTTATAGAAAGAGGGCAGGCAGGCCATCTTTGTAAAAGGCGTGAGCCTAGGTGCCCAGGAGTGGCGGCCATGATGGGCCGCCGCGGCCCTGCCCCATGGCCCTGCCTTGTCTGTTGCCCTGTTCGCAGTGGCCGAGCAGCGTGGAGGGATCACGAGTCCAGTGCCCTGCGCCACGCGGTGGAGAGCCGGCTCCTGTGGGCTGGCCTTGGGCTCCTTCGTGTTGGCCTCGGGCTCTAGCGTGGAGGCATCGGGCTCTTGCGTGTTGGCATAGGGCTCCTGGGGCTTTTGTGTGCTGGCGTAGGCCTCCTGCGGGCTGCGGGGCTGCGGGGCTGCGGGGCTGCGGGCGCTGTGCGAGGGGTTGTCTAGGCGCAGCCGGCTGGCTGGCTGTTTAACCAGGTGGAAACGGCAGCTCCGCGCCTCGCCTCCCGCCCGCTGGCTCTTCCCGCTGGCTGTTCTGAGTTCGCCCGAGCGAGTGGAAACCACAGAGTGGTCCAGAGATAAATGTTCCAGAAACAGCAAAACAGTCTCGTGAAGAAAGAGCAGAGGCCTTTGGAGATCTCTTCACAAGCAGAAGAGAAGGCCATAGTGCATAGGTAGCCAAATTGTCTTTACTTATCTGAGAGATGCGCAGGTCAGGTCCACGTGGGCGCCATTTGTTGTTAAAATTTCGGAGGCTCTTGCCGGGCCGGCTAGCTTCACGTCGGGTAACAGAGACGTGGAGACCACGGCTGGGCAGGGAAGCTGTATTTCTTTATTCAGGAACAACGGTTCACAAACTAAGACAAACTAATCACCAAACAGAACTCGGCTGTCTCTTTGTGGCGGCGCAAGCACTCTCTCTTACTCTCGAACTCAGGAACTCTCCAACTCTGCAACTCTGGAACTCTTGTACTCAGGAACCCTCTCCCTGGGTCCCCTTTGGGGCGGGGCCAAGCGGGCCCGCAAAATTAACTGGACTGATCCAATTCTCTTGGCGGGGGAGGGCTAGAACCAACCAATGTAAAGCATACGACACATGTTACAATGCCCAAGGACCCGGGTTTGAGCCCCTGGCCCCCACCTAGAGGGGGAATGCTTTGTGAGTGGTGAAGCAGTGCTGTAGGTGTCTCTTTGTCTCTCTGTCTCACTCTACCCTCTCGAATTCTGATTTGTAAACAATAAATAAAGATGATAAAAATTAAGAAAAAAACTATATCTACTTCTGTTGAGTTAGTTGTAAGAAAAAGAGAGAGGGATTTTAACAGATCTATGATTCTCTAAAGGGTTTTCCATTCTTGGTGTTAGATATTTTTTCATAACCACCTAAGGCTAAATTTGGCTAGTTGATATCACTATGGAATTGGAACATGGGAACATAAAACTAATTTCCTCATTTGACTTTTAAATTAGTTTTTGTGTGTGTTAACTAAAATTGAAATATTTCAATTATGAATAAAGCCAAGATGAACTGGTACAGTCCATTGACTTTAATGAAGTGCACATGTTCTTGCAGACGTGTGAGTGATGACATGGTAGCACAGTCCTTGAATTGTATTATTTAATATTGCTGTACCCACATATTTTATTTATGATTCCACTTACCACAATAACTTTGCATAAAATTGTGAGCACAGTTGAGCCTGGTTTTATTTTGCTGTCATTTAATCTCCTCAAAGGGATTTATTTCAAAAGGATATGCCTGATCTATGTTAATATAAGAGAAAAGATGACAACCAAATCATTAAGCTAACATTTTCTATATTACCCACTTGAAAGGCATTACAACTGGATTTTGACTTTCAAGAAATTTAAAAAAAAAGTTTTTGGAGTGAGATTTCCATTCTTCAGTGACAATAATAAAAAAAGTTAAGCTAAATAACAAATAACTCTTGCTGCCAATATATTCAAAAGAGAATGATGGCAAGAGAAGTTATGAGTAGTGCTATTGACTGTATAGTGCCTAGAGTAAAGAAAGCTCTGTGCTACTTTTTAAAAATTATATATCCTTGAGTTTAACCTGTAGTGCTTGTTAGAAGAGTGAAATATGCTGAAATAATTGTCATGTATCTGAGGATTCACAATCTCAAGGTCTGGTTTTATTATTTCTTTTGTTTTTACCAATTTCTCGTGCCTAACAAGTAATCAAAATTTAAAAGCATGTTTAAATTAGTAACTGTTCCCTCAATAGTAGAAGGGTAAACAACTTCAGAATCCATGCTTTGAAATGAACAGCAGATTCAGTGTGGATAACATGCTCTGGGGATTAACTGTAGCCCAGCTTGGCAAGTGCTTTATGCCACGCAGATTGATGAGATCAATATCATTGATCAATTGATCAAGTGATCAATATCACTTTTCCTTCTCCATATTAGATACAACGCGTGTATGGTAAAAGTTCCTACTAAGTTCTTTATACAATAATTTATCTCATAAGTCGCGGGATTTAAGAGGCCCTCCTCAAGTTCATACACCAAGTAAAATGGTTAAATCTAAAATCCAGGATTTCTCTCTTCTAAGCACTTGGACTCTGGAATGAAATAGAACTGGGTTCAAGAAATGGGCTATATTTCTTACAAAAATTCTCTACTTTTGATGTCAACACGCAAATCTAAACATAATCTTAGTAGTTCTGTAAAAAAGTACATTGAGGAACTCTTTGAAAAACTACATCTAATTTTGTTGAATTTGTTTAAAAAAATGGTTTTAACAGCTCTATGATTCTGTAAAAGCCTTGCTACAGATCCTCAAATATGTTGTTTAACCTCTCTAGGATGTAATTCCTCTACAAAATTAATAATTTGGAGGACTTTGGTTGGGGGAGTCTTTTAGTAGTGATGTTATCCATTCTGTAATGTATATGGAGACATATTGCGTTAGGAATGTCTCCAAGAGTTCCACTTGCATGTGCAACTATTAAGAACTGTTATTTCAGTGAGTCATTGCACTGTGGGTGAGAAGCCCAAGACTCAGAAGAGTTCTGTTTTTTTTGTCCTCAGTCTCACAAGTAATAGTTGAGATACAAAACTGAGGCTGTGGAACCTCAAACCTCACACTCCATGCACACATGTGACATATGTGCCAACAATATGTGAAGTCATTCCAGGGGATTCTAAAAGTATCTGTCATTAGTGACACTATATTTACTGAAAGTCAAGTGGCATTGATATGTTATCAATACGCTTTTAGTCAAGTGTACAAAGATAGAGATACTTTATACTAAAATAATCATAGTTTGGAAAAGACAGTAAGAGGGAAAGAAAAAATTATCATCCTTAAGAGGTAACATATCTAATGTGCCTGGGTCCTACTAACAAGTACCATTTTGTGATCATACAGAAATTTACTGCATATGAGAACATATATCACTACCTGTATTATATATCAAATTAATTACTGAGTGTGATATAGTTATGTTCATGCAAAGAACATAAAAGCCATAAGAATACTTATGCCATCTACAACATAGGTAGTTAACAGGAGCTAAAAAAGAAATGTTAAAAGTATTAACCACTTCCCAGGGCATATGACACCACCAATGTGTCCTGGAGCCCTGCTTCCCCAGAGCTCTGCCCCTCTAGGGAAAGAAGGAGACAGGCTGGGAGTATGGATCGACCTGTTAACACCCATGGTCAGCCGGCAAGCAATTACAGAAGCCAGACCTCCCACCTCCTGCACCCCATAATGATCCTCAGTCCATACTCCCAGACAATTAAAGAATAGGAAAGCTATCAGGGAAGGGGATGGGGTACAGAGTTCTGGTGGTGGGAATTGTGTGGAGTTGTACCCCTCTTATCCTGTTGTCTTTCCAGTGTTTCCATTTTATAAATAAAAATTTGGGGAGTCGAGCAGTAGCGCAGCAGGTTAAGTGCAAGTGGAACAAAGTACAAGGGGCTGCATAAGGATCCCTGTTCAAGCCTCTGGCTCCCCACCTGCAGGAGGTTGCTTCGCAAGTGGTGAAACAGGTCTGCAGGTGTCTATCTTTCTCTCCTCCTCTCTGTCTTCCACTCCTCTCTCCATTCTCTCTGTCCTATCCAACAATAACAACAGCTATGACAACAATAACAACTATAACAAGCACAACAACAAGGGCAACAAAATGGGAAAAATAGCCTCCAGGAGCAGTGGATTCATAGTGCAGGCACCAAGCCCCAGCAATAACCCTAGAGGCAAAAACACTTATAAAAAATTTAAAAAGTATTAATTTATCACTTTTACTGGTTGAATTTGGAACCTATGATTTCTGTTGTTGCTTCTAAGATTTAGTGGTGTTGTGTATATTTCTGAAGCAAACCAAAGTAAGTCACCTTTTTTCTAATTCTACAAGCAGAATGAAAAGGAAAATACAAAAGGAGAGCAGACACTTTCACAATTCAATAATTTGATAAAACTTCAGAAACTGTGTCTTGGAAGACAGTGCTCTTAAAAGTATTAGATGATAATCATTTCAGTAGAGCCACAAAATAACAAAACTGATTTAATTTAATTTTCTACTCCATTACTCCACAGAGTACAGGACCAAGTGAAGGAATGTTCTCACAGATTGCATGCCACATGGCAGAAGTTCCTCACCAGACTCACTGACATTGTTTCACCTATTTTCTGTAATATTGTAATAGAAAACTAAAGGAAGGGAACTTATGTCAAAACCTAAGTCTTCATCTGATGATGGTTAGACAAACTCTGTTAAAGCAAAGGTCTGTAAACATTTTATAAGCAAAGGATCCTGAAAAATAAATTCAGATTAGCCAGCATTCATTAAGCAATAATGCCTACAGAACACAATATAGCATCTGTGGGCAAAGAAAAACAAGAGCATCCAAGCACCATGCCCCTTCTGAAGAGTTCTATGCAGATTTCAGAGATGACCAAGGTCACCAATTCACAGAGTAGCCTCCTGGGTGTGTGTGTGACGGGGGAATAGCATAATGGTTATGCAGGAAGACTTCCACACCTGAAACTGCAAAGTCCCATGTTCAGTCCCAGCCACCAACAAAAGCCTGAGCTGAGTGGTATTCCATAAGTTTGTGCTAAGTATTACTGTGGTCTCTCTCTCTCTCTCCCTCCCCTTTCTCTGCTTAAAATTAAGTATTAAAATATACTTTTAAAAAAGTATGGTCTCCTCAGACCACATACTTAACCATTAAAAGTTTTCTCATCCATAAAATGAAGCATGATTTATACTGACAGCGCTGGTCAAGTGGGCTCTTAGATCCTTTTAGCATTAAAATCTTGAGACTCCATAATGGATTTTTATATAAAATGATAAAAAATGTTGAACTCAGTGGGACTGAACTCTTTAGGGGCTGAAATTCAAGCCTTACTAAATAAATTGGTATGTTGCTGCATGTCTGTATGTCTGTATGTGGAGGCAGGAATAGGATGGACTGCTAATAAGTGATTCTTTTGGTTTCCATACTGGAATTTCAGTGTTTTTGATAAAGAAAAGAAAATTTCAAGAAACTTCTACAACCCTGTGTCAATGGTACAGAAGATATGATTAGACATGCCCATATTATATAATAATTTCTGGGTACTTAGCATTGTTTTTGCAAGCTCTGAAATAAGATGGACAATTATTAACCAAATAGATACAGGAGAAATGATAGAGAAAGGTTAAAGGGCTTGCATTCTGGTCTAGCAAGGAACACATTGCATACGTTTTCTCTTGTAATCGCTTTTTGCAGCTTAGTTTTCAACTTAAAGAAACTTCTCTTGCAAACGCTGTTTTAAAACTAGTAGATTTACTAGGTTATGAGGAAATTTGATTTGAGAAGAGAGGTACACTTCAATTAATTGGTCTTCTGAGCAGAGGTCTTTGTTTTTTGTTCAGAGAAATTGATAGAATCCACTTGCTTAGAGGTATATCAAACACCTGTACCAAATATGTAAATCATTTTGTTCTTGTCCCATCTTCTCCTTATTTCCTTTAGAATAGATTCATCTGTCATCATAGGTTACTATCAAACTGCTGGTTCCTATGTTCTAGGTTCTAACTGTTCTCTTTTCCCTCCTGTGGGCCTTTCTGATTGGTTTATTTACTCCTCCACCCCCAAAATCTGCAACTTTTCCCTGTATATGACTATTTCCTATTATAATTCATAGTGCTGTTAACTTTTTAAATTTTTTTTTATAAAAAGGAAACACTGACAAAAACCATAGAATAAGAGGGGTATAACTCCACACAATTACCACCACCAGAACTCCATATCCCATCCCATCCCCTTATCACTTTCCTATTCTTTAACACTCTAGGAGAATGGACGCAGGGTCATTATGGGATGCAGAAGGTGGAAGGTCTGGCTTCTGTAATTGCTTTTAAAGGTCTTTGGGGCCCAGGTGGTGGCACACCTGGCTAAGCACATGTGATACAGTGTGCAAGGACCTAGGTTCGAACCCCCGGTCCCCACCTGCATGGGGAAAGCTTTGCAAGTAGTGAAGTAGTGCCTGCAGGTGTCTCTCTGTTTCTCTCCCTTCCTCTTGATTTCTGACTGTCTCTATCCAATCAATAAATAAAGATTAAAATTTAAAAAAAACTTTTTAAAAAAAGGTCTTTGTTGAGTTCTGTCTCCAAGTTTTTACCTTAGCCAAGCCTCTCAGAAGAGCTCTCTACATCTTTCCTACTTCATTTTTTCCATTTTGTTGTGGTTATTGTTGTTGCATAGAGAAATTGAGGGAGGAGGGGATGACAGAAAGGGGAAGAGAAGCATAGACACCTGCATACTTGCTTCACTGCTTGTGAAGCAACCCTCCTACAGGTGGGGAGCTGGGGGCTCGAACCAGGATCCTTGTGCTAGTCCCTATGCTTTGCGCCATGTGTGCTTAACCTAGTGCTCCACCATCCACCCCCCACCTTTCTGTTCTTATTTCTCAACTTCTGTCCTTAAGTGAAATCATCCATAATCACCCTTCTCTTTCTGGCTTATTTCACTCAACATGATTTTTTTAAGCTTCATTCAAAATGAGATGAATTTGAGTTATCATTCTTAAGAGCTAAGTAGTATTTCACTGTGTATATATATACCAAAGCTTTCCTAGCCATGTAACTGTTGTTGGACACCTGGGTTGTTTCCAGGTTTTGACTATTACAAACTGTGCTGCTATGAACATAGGTATAAAGACATCTTTTTGGATGGATGTGTTTATTCCCAGGTGAAAAATTGCCAGATCATAGGGCAGGTCCATTTATAGCCTTTTGAGAGTTCGCCAGACTGCTCTTTATAGAGGTTGGGCCAATTTACAATACCACCACCAACAGTGCAGGAGGGTTCTTTCATCCCCACAACCTCCTATCCTTTCTTTTTTAAATTTTTATTTATAAATGGAGACACCGACAAGACTATAGGATAAGAGGGGTACAATTCCACACAATTCCCACCTCTAGAACTATGTATCCAATCCCCTCCCTTGATAACTTTCCTGTTCTTTATCCATCTGGGAGTATGGACCCAGGGTCATTATGGGGTGCAGAAGGTGGAAGGTCTGGCTTCTGTAATTGCTTTCCCACTGAACATGGGTGGTGACAAGTTGATTCATACTCCCAGACTGTCTCTCTATTTTCTTAGTGGGGCAGGGATCTGGCGGGGGCAGGGAACTGGTGGGGGATCTCCAGGACACATGATGGGGTCGCCTGGCTAGGGAAGTCAGGTTGGAATCATGGTAGCATCTGGAACCTGGTGGCTGAAAGAGTTAAGATATAAAGCAGAACAAATTATTGACTAATCATGAACCTAAAACCAAGCATACTGCAGATGAAGATTTGGGATCTACATTCTGGAAAAAGCTAGTAGGTCTATTTTAGGTATATTCCAAAAGGCCCATGACTTTACTAGTGTTTGCCTGAGCCTGACATCTAAAATGCAGGTGGATGCAGGTTATTGTCTGGGGAGATGGTGACACTTGGAAAAGGGACTAAAAAGCTAAATCAGGGAAGAGTGTAGCTCCCAAATATGGGGAAAGTATATAAAGACTGTTAACTGTAAACCCCATCAATTTTATCTGGGGCCCATATTCAGCACAGGAGCCTGTGTAACCTCTGCATTCCTATAGGTCTGAGCTCGCATTCTGTGGTCATGTCTAGGAACATACCAGGATGCACTATTTTCAGGACCCATCTTCCTCAGTAGGTAGAGTTGGCAGTCAGCTGAGGTAAAGAACAAACACCTCATCACTGACCCCTGCAAGCGTCAACCCGGCTTTGACCTAGCACGTTATGATTGGGCCCTCCTCAATCGCTATCGAACAGGCCATGGCCGGTACGCCGCTATGTTCCATCACTGGGGAGCCAGAGACGACCCGAACTGCCCCTGCGGCTACAGACAGACTATGATCCACATAGTCAACGACTGCCACCTCTCCAGATTCAAAGGAGGTCTCGAAACTTTACATCAGGCTCAACCTGACGCTGTTGACTGGCTACGGAAGAAGGGCAAACGCTAGAAGAAGAAGTAGGTAGAGTATGTTGTCCAGCCTCCCTTCGGAGAACAGAACATTCCCTACCATTGATGATCCATATTGAGTGCAAGGTCCTATAGGGGCCCACAAAGTGGCTCATTATGTTGTTCCTGATGGAGATGACTAGTGACAGTGGCGAGAGGGGTCTGTTAAGAGTTCTAGGCCAATCATGTCTATGTGGGAATCCCAGGACTCCCTGACTAGGGCCCCAGGTGATGGGGTGGCCTGATAGTGACTAGTTGTAATAGTCATCATTAAATTTAGCCAGTCTTGGATGGGATATGGAGATTGGGTGGTGGGAATGGTGTGGAGTTGTACCCCTTCTACCCTATGGTTTTGTTAATTTATCCTTTCTTAAATAAAAAATAAATTTAAAAAAATTTAGCCAGTCTCTTGCCCTCATTCAGCTTTTGTAGTTCTTCTTTTGTCTGACAGGGTTAGCTTTGGAGTGACTAAAGGACATGTAATAAGAGGTAGGTGAGGAGGTTCTAGGTTTAAGTAGAAACTGTTTCATTAGGTACTTAAAGGTGTCTTTGGGGAGTCTTTCTACTCGTTTCATTTATTGTCTCATTGCAAACTACTGTGCACTTTTGGTTTAAGGTGTATATTTCACGCTACCTTATGGATAAATATACATTTGCCCTATCTCACAGCTTTTGAGTTTTTGTTAAGAAGTGAACCACCCAAAATGGAATTAAGGAGTCCTATGAGCTAGGAAAAGTCTCACCAGAGTAATGAAGCTGAAGGGTTGACATTCCATGCCTGAAGTCTCTGGACACAGTCTGAAGTGAAACATGCAGGGGTGGTACTGGTTGCATTGACTGGGTTGCGATCAGCAGATGCAGTATCAGTTGGTAAGAACTAAGAGAAGTATGCAGAAAAGTAAGCCTCACCCTAGAGGTTCTAGGCCTGGGAAAAAATATAAAGGAAGGGAAATGTTCCTGCTTAGGGTTTAAGAAATCAATAGATAGTTATTGCTATAACCAAATTATTTGGCATTTGGGTTAACTTTGTTAGCATTTGCTGTATCATTCAAGACCTCAATATAATTTATGTCCTTTTATGCTACTTACATATAGCTGTATCTTATAAAGTAAAAGCACTAGTTGTTTCTGTTCTCTCTGGTCTAAGCTTTTAGAAAATTTAATATTTCAAAGAACATGTCATTATTAGAACTGTTTTAACAATTTGAGCCCACTGTTAAAATTTAATCTGATTACAAATTTAAAGATTTAAGTGCTTAGGTTGAAGGAACATATACTCAGAGCTATGGTCTATGCATCAAAAAGTTTGAGACATTCGATCCATTTTTCCCCTCTCATATTAATTAGTGTTTTATGAGACTCTAAGTTAATAGTGTATATTAACACCATTCCCACCACCAAAGGTATGTGTCCCTCCCCCCCCCTTTCTGAGGTATGACATTGTCACAGGAGTGAAGTGGTATTTCATTGTTGGCTTTATTTGAATTTATTTGTCAGTCAATGACTTGAAGCATTTTTTTCATATGTCTGTTGGCCTTTTGGATCTCTTGCATATTTCTTTACCCGACATTCTTTCCTTGCCTCATTCCACTCACCCTTTCCCATATCCTTGCTTCATCTTGAGGTTCAGATTAAATATCTTTCCATATGGAAAATTCTTGACTCTTCCCAAGTCTTCTTGGTTAGATTTTCTTTCTGCTTCTTGCTAATGTAACACTTTCTACTTATTATATCAATTCAAACAATTGTAATTTTATTATTATTTGAGAATTTTGTTTGACATATCTTTTACCACCTACACAATATCCATCCCTGGCCCTCTACAAGCTAGACTATTTCCTATACATAATAGAGTCTTAAAGTGGTTAATGAATGAATAACACAACTTCTGTCATATTTTTGTTTTTTTCTTTCCATCTCCTAAGGTCTACTTTCTAGTCTACTTACTCCACATTGGCCTCCTGTAAGTTTGTCATCTTGAAAAGAAAAATATGAGTGAAAGGCAGAACATCATTGGTTTGATTCAGTTCCTAGTCTTAATTCATTCTCTTTGAGGCTGTTTGTTCTCTGCTTTTATTCCAAACTACAAAAAGAGACTAAAAGAATAATGAATATTCAGGTAGAGTGTAAAGCCATTAGTGTATTGTATTATTCTCACAGTGAATACTGAAGTGCCTTAACCCCATTCTTTTAGATCATCAGTGACTTACACACACTAGAAACAGGGCTCAGCAGTGATCATCCATCAAGTTACCTCTTTATAGTGGGAGCCCTTCTTAAGTTGGATTGGTTTATATTTTCCCTTTTCATGGATGTGGTGCACATGATTAGTGTATGTTATATGTAATAATATTGACTTGACATCACTTATCATCTGTTTCTTTAAGTTTTATTTTATATATGTTTTCAGTTGTAAGTAGTGGAAAACACATATCAGTATTCTAGATACTTGTCTTCATAGTTGAATGTTGATTTTTAATTTTTTTAAATTTATTTTAAAAAGGAGACATTAACAAAACCATAGGATAAGAGGGGTATAACTTCACACAATTCCCACCACCAGATCTCCATATCCCACCCCCTCCCCTGATAATGTTCCTATTCTTTATCCCTCTGGGAGTATGGACCCAAGGTCATTGTTGGATTCGGTAGGTGGAAGGTCTGGCTTCTGCAATTGCTTCCTCGCTGAATATGGGTGTTGACTGGTCGATCCATACTTCCAGCCTGCCACTCTCTTTCCCTTGTAGGTTGGGGCTCTGGGGAAGCAGAGCTCCAGGACACATTGGTGGTGTCATCTGTCCAGGGAAGTCTGGTTGGCATCATGCTAGCATCTGGAACCTAGTGGCTGAGAAGAGAGTTAACATACAAAGCCAAACAAATTGTTGAGCAATCATGGACCTAAAGGCTGGGATAGTACAGATGAAGTGTTGGGGGGTATATACTTCAGACTATTGTGTACTTTTGCTTTCAGATATATATTTTGCCCTAGTTTATGGATACATGTGAACATATGCTCTATCTCATGGGACCTGGTCTATATCTAGGTTTTGGGACTTTGTTAGGAAGTGAACCACCTGGGATGGAAATAGAGAATACTGTAAAAGGAAAGGTATCATCCAAGTGATGAAGCTAAAGGGTTGTCATTCCACACCTGAAGTCTCTGGACACAGTCTGAAATGAAGCAAGCTGAGGTGGTACTCATTGCATTGGTTAGGTTGGGATCGGCAGATGCAATATTATTTGGTATGAATTGAAAGAAGCATGCAGAAAAGTGCACCCCAACCTAAAGTTCCAGGACTAGGGTAAATACAGGCTTTGTAGTGGAAATGTGATGTTCCTGCTGTCTTAGGGTTCAAGAAGAGAATAGGTAGTTATTGTTATAATGATGTTATTTGGTAATTGGGTTAACTTTGTATTTTTTTAATTTTTTTTTTATTTAAGAAAGAATTAATTAACAAAACCATAGGGTAGGAGGGGTACAACTCCACACAATTCCCACCACCCAATCTCCATATCCCACCCCCTCCCCCAATAGCTTTCCCATTCTCTATCCCTCTGGGAGCATGGACCCAGGGTCATTGAGGGTTGCAAAAGGTAGAAGGTTTGGCTTCTGTAATTGCTTCCCCGCTGAACATGAGCGTTGACTGGTCGGTCCATGCTCCCAGTCTGCCTCTCTCTTTCCCTAGTAGGGTGTGTCTCTGGGGAAGCTGAGCTCCAGGACACATTGGTGGGGTCTTCAATCCAGGGAAGCCTGGCCAGCATCCTGGTGGCATCTGGCACCTGGTGGCTGAAAAGAGAGTTAACATACAAAGCCAAACAAATTGTTGAGCAATCATGGACAATTGGGTTAACTTTGAAAAGACCCTTTGTTAGGATTTGCTGTATCATACAAAACATCATTAGAATGTATGTCCTTTGACATTATTTGTATATAGGTGTGCCACCAGTTGCTACTGAATGTTATATTTTTGCTTCTGATTATTCAGGTTTTATGGAGTTAGTAACTCCCCAAATAACTAAACATATGATTCTGATTTAGATTCTGCAATAATAATGAGATTTTTATGTGCCCACACTTTTTTGTACTATGCTTTCTGTGGTCAGTGAGGTGCAATGCAAGGTAGCCAATAATAAATAAAGTCCATCATTGTCACAAAGCAAAGAAAAATGCCTGACATGGAAGTAGAACCTCAGCTCTGGCCTCTGGAGAACCATGTAATTGATCAAATAGGTAAAACACACAAAAATATGTCCACACAATTAATATTGATGTTATATAGCCAAAGAATTTGTCATTCATTGATTCATTGTTATAATTTGTGAACTATCAAGTTATATGTCAGTCATTGTCTACTTAAAAATGCATTGGCTAGTTTCCGCTTTTATATTAGCACAGTCTTGTAGGTGAATAAAGTGTTGTATCAATAAATGAAGAATAGCCAACTACTGAAGAGTGAGGTCCAGGAAGCATGATTTGCATCTGCTAAGGTTTGATCCTCTTTCCAATTCAAGGTTAGATTTAAATGAAGGAGACCTCTAACTTTTCTTTGAGAAGATCCCATAATCAAGAAGTAGATTTACTCCAGATGGTGTCTGATGTTCAAAGCACTCCTTTTTATCTATTTATTTTTGGCCTCTTAAAAATATTTAAGTGATGTAATAGTGGTTTACAAGATTATAAGATGGCAGGGACTAGTTCTGTGTCCCTACCCCTGTAACAGTTCTCAGAAAATCTTAAAGACAATCATCTCATGGCAGAACAGAAGGGAATTCCAGCACATAGGTAGGATATCAATGACTAATGTGTTGCGGTATGAAACTGAAATCTAAGTGTCTCCATAAAGACACTCTAATATAGGTATGGGAATTGTCCATGTCTGACTTTCTAACTGAGGTGAGCTCTGTGGAAGAAATAAATAAAATAAAATAAAATAAAATAAAATAAAAATGCACATACGCACGCATGACTAAATTGTTGAAAAACTACTTTGCTATTTTGTTACTTTCAGGCTATGCTTTATATTCTCATGACAAGTTCTCAAGCTTAGGAACCCTGCTCATTCACCACTGTCCTGTTTGTTAGCCTTAAAGCTGCTCAAACAACTTGACTTTGATGCTCTGATTTGATCCAGACCTAGGAGATTAAAATACTCTTAAGTATCTTTAGACACTTTCATGAAACTTTGCATGACGGGTTAAACAGAAGTGACTTTTAAAATTGCAGCAATCCCAAGAAGACTAAGAGGCATCACATAAATCATTTGAATCTGCAAGTAGTAGGTGGAGTGACAAGTTTTATATGTGTTAAAAAGCATATACTGCTCAGCTCTTTAAGTAGCTGATGTGCCATTCAGGACAAAATGGATAGAACTGGGTTTTATTAAATGACATAAGAAATGAAAGACAACTACTAAATGGTTTCACTCATGTGTGAACTGTAAAAAACTAAGGCAAACGATCTTGAAAAAAATAAATAAGTGAATCACCAGTATGGCTCGTAGTCCCTGTGACAATTAGACACAATTGGAAGAGAAGGTTGAGTCCATGGAGGGTCTGTTTAGCTATGATGGTAGAGCAAGTCTGTTAGTGGGTGTGGTGAGTAGTGTGTGTTTATGTGTATGAATGAATGAATGTATGAAACTAAACTTCTAAAATCTTAGAATATTATAAACAAATGCAAAATTTTGAAAACCAAATTGCATCAGACTCAGAAAAACTGAGATGCTATCACATAAAAGAACAGGTCTACAAATGGAGAGGGAAATAGTGTTTAGAAACAATTGTCTTTGTATATGTAACACACTGGGAAGTTCTTTTTTTTTCTTTTTATTTTTTTTCCCTTTTGTTGCCCTTGTTTTTTTATTGTTGTTGTAGTTGTTATTGTTGCAGTTATTGATGTTTTTGTTGTTAAATAGGACAGAGAGAAATGGAGAGAGGAGGGGAAGACAGAGGGGGGAAGAGAAAGACACCTGCAGACCTGCTTCACCTCTTGTGAAGCGACTCCCCTGCAGGTGGGGAACCAGAGGCTCGAACCAGGATCTTTAAGCCGGTCCTTGCTCTTTGCAACACATGCGCTTAACCTGCTGTGCTACAATCTGACTCCCTACACTGGAAAGTTCTACGTGTTTTACAGGTTCCTGGGTATCTACGTGGTTTACAGGTTCCTGGGTATCTGAAATTTACCTGAAATCTGTGGATAAAGATTAAATGATTAAGCAGGCCAAGCAGAATTATTTAAAAAGCATATTTTTGGTAGATACTATTTATTTATTTATTTTTTATTTAAGTAAGAATAAATTAATAAAACCATAGGGTAGGAGGGGTACAACTCCACACAATTCGCACCACACAATCTCCATATCCTATCCCCTCCCCTGATAGCTTTCCCATTCTCTATCCCTCTGGGAACATGGACCCAGGGTCCTTGTGGGTTGCAGAGGGTGGAAGGTCTGGCTTCTATAATTGCTTCCCCGCTGAACATGGATGTTGATTGGTCGGTCCATACTCCTAGTCTGCCTCTCTCTTTCCCTAGTAGGGTGGGTCTCTGGGGAAGCAGAGCTCCAGGACACATTGGTGGGGTCTTCAGTCCAGGGAAGCCTGGCCAGCATCCTGATGGCATCTGTAACCTGGTGGCTGAAAGAGAGTTAATATACAAAGCCAAACAAATTGTTATGCTATCATGGACCCAAAGGTTGGAATAGTGGAGAGGAAGTGTTAAGGGGCTACTCACTGCAAACTCTAGTGTACTTTTGCTTTCAGGTATATATTTTGCACGTCTATGGATACGTGTGAACATATGCTCTCTTTCACAGAATCTGGTCCATATCTAGGTTTTGGGACTTTGCAAGAAAGTGAACCACCTGGGATGGAATTAGAGAATACTATGAAAGGAAAGGTCTCACCCGAGTAATGGAGCTGAAGGGTTGTCATTCCACAACTGAAGTCTCTGGACACAGTCTGAGCTGAAGCATGTTGAGGTGGTAATCGTTGCGTTTGTTGTATAGTACCCAGTATCTTGTATGTAGCTGTGCCATTGGTTGCTTCTGATCTGCTTAGTCTAGGCTTTTGAGAGAGTCCGCATATCAATTACACAGCCTATATATTAAAAAGACTCAGTCTGTGTTTTAAAAACTTTGAGACATACAATTAATTTTCCCCCTCTCACATTAATTAATTAGTGATTTATATGACTACACTTTACATAAAAACCATTCCCACCACCAAAGACTGTGTCCCATCCCACAAACCCACCCCCATCCCCCACTGGCTCAGGAAGCTGCATGTCTACCCCTCACCACAGGGTTTTTACTTTGGTACCCTACTTTCAATTTAGTCAGATCCTGCTTTTAGTTTCCCTTTCTGATCTTCTTTCTCAACTTCTGTTGATGAGTGGGATCATCCCATACTCATCTTTATCTTTCTGACTGAGCTCACTTAACATAATTCCTTCTATCTCCCTCCAAGATGGGTCAGAGAAGGTGGGTTCATTGTTCTTGATAGCTGTATAGTATTCCATTGTGTATATATACCACAGCTTTCTCAGCTACTCATCTGTTGTTGGGCACCTGGGTTGTTTCCAGGTTTTAGCTATTAGGAATTGTGCTGCTATGAACATAGAAGTACACACCTCTTTTTGATTGGGTATTATGGAGTCCTTGGGGTATAAGCCCAGGAGAGGAATTACTGGATCATATGGAAGGTCCATGTCTAGCCTTGTGAGAGTTTTCCAGACTGCTCTCCACAGAGGCTGAACCAATTTACATTCCCACCAGCAATGCAAAAGGGTTCCTCTGTCCCCACAACCTCACCAGCATTTGTTGCTGCTATCCTTTTTGATGTATGCCATTCTTACAGGAGTGAAGTGGTATCTAAATGTTGTCTTAATTTGCATTTCTCTGACAATCAGTGGCCTAGAGAAGTTCTTCATATGTTTGTTAGCTTCTTGGATCTCCTCTGAGGTGAATGTTTTGTTCATATCCTCTTCCCATTTTTGGATGGGGTCATTTGCTTTTTTGGTGCTAAGTTTGCTGAGCTCTTTATATATTTTGGTGATTAGTTTCTTGTCTGATGTTTGGCATGTGAAGATCTTCTCCCATTCTGTGAGGGGTCTCTTTGTGTGATAGTTTCTTTGGCTGTGTAGAAGCTTTTCAATTTGACGTAGTCCCATTGGTTTGTTTCTCCTTTAGCCTTCCTTCAATTGGGTTTATTTCATCAAAGATGTCCTTGAGGTGTAGGTGGGAAAGTGTTTTACCAATGTTTTCCTCTAAGTATTTGATTGTTTCTGGTCTAACATCCAGGTCTTTGATCCATTTGGAGTTGATTTTTGTTTCTGGTGAGATAAAGTGGTTTAATTTCATTCTTCTGCATGTTACAACCCAGTTTTCCCAGCACCATTTATTGAAGAGAGCCTCCTTCTTCCATTTAATCCTTTGGGCCCCCTTATCAAATATTAGATGTCCATAGGTGTGGGGATTTATTTCTGGGCTTTCAATTCTGTTCCACTGGTCTGTGTGCCTATTTTTGTTCCAGTACCATGCTGCTTTGATGATGATGGCTTTATAATATAGTTTGAGATCTGGGAGTGTGATGCCTCCATTTCTGTTTCTTTTCCTCAAGATGGTTTTGGCAATTCTAGGTGTTTTCGGGTTCCAGATAAATGACTGTAGTGTTTGTTCTATTCTCTTAAAGAAGCTTGGTGGAACTTTGATGGGTATTGCCTTAAATTTGTATATGGCTCTGGGGAGAATATTCATTTTGATGATATTTATTCTTCCAATCCATGAGCATGGGATGTCTTTACATTTCTTGGTATTAGTTTCTATTTCCTTGAGTAGTGACTCATAGTTTTCAGTATACAAGTCTTTCACTTCTTTGGTCAACTTTATTCCTAGGTATTTGATTGATTTTGCTGAAACAGTAAATGGGAGTGATTTCTGGATGTCTTCTTCTTCAGATTTAGTGTTTGCATAAAGAAATGCCACTGATTTTTGTACACTGATTTTGTAGCCTGATACCTTGCTATATTGCCTAATAGCTTCCAGTAGTTTTCTGCTGGATTCTTTAGGTTTTTCTATGTATACTATCATATCATCTGCAAATAGTGAGAGCTTGACGTCTTCCCTTCCAATCTGTATTCCTTTGATTTCTTTCTCTTGCCTGATTGCTATTGCAAGAACTTCCAGTACTATGTTGAAGACTAATGGTGACAGTCTAGTCCCCGATCTGAGCGGAATGCTTTCAGCTTCTGTCCATTGAGTATGATGTTGGCTGTAGGTCTGCTATATATAGACTCCACTATCTTTTGGAATTTCCCATCTATTCCCATTTTTGTAGAGTTTTGAGCATGAATGGGTGTTGTATTTTGTCAAAGGCTCTCTCTGCATCTATTGAGATAATCATATGGTTTTTGGCTTTGCTTTTATTGATGTGGTGAATAACATTGATTGACTTAACGGATGTTGAACCAGCCTTGCATTCCTGGGATGAATCCCACTTGGTCATGATGAACAATCTTTTTGATGTGCTGCTGTATCCGGTTATCCAAAATCTTGTTTAATATTTTGGCATCTGTGTTCATCAGAGATATTGGTCTGTAGTTTTCCTTTTTTGTGTGTCCCTGTCAGCTTTTGGTATCAGGGTGATGTTGGCTTCGTAGAAGGTGGAAGGGAGTATTCCTGTTTCTTCAATCTTATGGAAAAGCTTAAGAAGTATGGGTACTAACTGTTTCCTGAAAGTTTTGTAGAATTCATTTGTGAAGCCATCTGGTCCAGGACTTTTGTTGTTGGGGGGTAGATACTATTTCAACCTTAATTCATGAACCATTAATTGCTAGAAGTTTTCACAACAGTGAAATTATTTACTTTCCCCAAATTTATTGAAACTATCAGAGATCTATAAATTTAATGAATAGCAACCCTGGAGTATATGTTGTGGAGTTCCCTGAAAATAGATTCGTCTATGAACACTTGATCTTGTCCAAAAAACAGAACAGAAAAATTAATGAAGCCAAGAGCAGCTAATTTCTTTTCTCTTTAGAATAATGGCTGAGGACTTTCTATCAATACTATTTTGATTATGCCAGAGAGAAAATTCTAATTGACTACTTATCCTTTTAACTTCATGCTAGCCAGCTTTCTTTTTAACTAGGTCTGAAATTGGTGGTGGATTGGGGCAACATAGGAAATGGAAGGAAGCAAAAGATACCGTACGTTTTGTTTTTTTCTATTACACTTAAAAAAGAAACCAGTCAGTCACTTTTATGGTGTCCTAGACTTAGTTCAAAACAGTTTTCACCTGCTTAATTAAAATCAATTGATAATAAGTTGAATGCTTTCTTCTGTGATGGACCCATTTATACTAGGAAACAAAAGCATTGAGAATGAAATTACTGCGAGATTTGAAAATTGAATGTTGTCACTAGGGGGCACTTGTGGATATAAAATCAGCATTTCCAAAAACACTGTGAAAGGGCAGCTACCACACATTTATAGATGTAAGAATGCAGAACCTCTCCTGATGGAATATTTTTCAGAAGTAGTTGGGCAGTTTTAAAGAGAGAAATATTAGAGTCTCTGTTTTTCACTGCTGGAAAGAGAAGAAAGAAGGAAAGAACAGTGGGAGTAAGAGCATTTGTTTTCTGGGCCCCTTTTGTTGTTTTTCTCTTAGCCTCTTTCAAGCTGTCCTCCCTCACCTCTTTCTTGAATTCTCCCACAAGGACATCTGTCTAAGATCCCCCGCCCCACCATTACTCAGTGATTTGGATTTCATATTTGTAGATCTTCCTTTTTGTCATTCCTTTCATCTTCCTTTGCATTCTTCTTTGTTGTTTATTTTAAGAACTGGTCTGGGTTTTCACTCCTGACTTACAAATTTATTTATTTTTTTCTTTCAGACATCCACATACCTATTTCCTTAAGAAAGTAGCAAAATGTGTTTCCAGAATCTCTTTTTCCTATGTTTGGTAGTAAGAATAGACAGCATGTTTTCTGAAATCAGAAATAGAATAGCTTTGTGTACTAAGTACATAAGGAGAAATAAATATTACCTTACATTATAGTTGTTATCATTTTATTGGCCAGTTTATGGTTTACAGTATAACTGTTGGCACATGGGTAAAATATTTCATCTCCTTTATGATGGGTGTCTACAGAACACCCCCTCCCTCAACTTAGGTCTCTCTCTAACAGAACTCCAAAAGCCTCCCCACTAGTCTTCTCCTCAACCTCCTTCCCCAGAAGACTTTGTATCGGTGCAATACACCAAACCCAGTCCATATTTCACACTGTGTCTTCCCTTTCTGTTCTTGTGTCTTAAGTTACACCATGGCAGGTTTTTACAGGGCACAACATAGGGAAAAAATACCTACTTTGTGGTGTCCATACAAGACTTGAATGGCAAGTTGAAGTGTACCAAGTATAGAAGAAAAAAAAAGACAAAGAAAACCAAGAATCAAAGAAAGAGAGAAGGGCAAGGAGAGAGAAAGGGAGGAAGGCAGATAGGCAGGCAATAGCACCTTACAGAGAAGATGGGAGACCTTCAGTTGCCCTGTTACTTAATGTGAAGGGGAAAAAAAACTCTTCCCGTACTATGCACCCTATCTGCGGAAATTACCCTGAAGTTATAATTAAGAAAATAATTGCAAATACAACTCACCAGGTCCATGCCCATCATTTCATCCTGTAAATCGAAACACTTCACCCACCGACCTAGTTTGTGAGCTTTGGGCTAACCTCCCCTGAGCGGTGGATGTGCATGTTCTGAAATAATGACATGGTGGTCTGGGACTGGGAATCAGGAATCCGGCTTCTTGTTCCCCTGACTCACCATGTGGTCATGGGAAAGTCTACACATCATCAATTTTTCTTGTAGGAAAATTATTAGTCTAATTGTTAGGTTGATTACTCTAGAGCTTTGATTTCAGCAAGCTACTCCTAGTATACAATTTTGTCTTCAAACTTCAAATAAGCTTTCTGTTCTTGAAAATAGTGGATGCTACTTTGGATGGTAATTTCACAGCATTATTTTTCAAAATTATTGTTTCTTGGCTTATCTAAATGTAAATCAAATAATATATCCATCCAACTAGTCAACCTATATGATCAAGTTCTAATAAATGGTCATTTTAATGTCTGATTTTTTTTGACTTAGTGAAAATCTACATTTTTGCCATTTGACTTCTACCACTTCTACCATGTGGCTAATCCATTGGCCTAAAGTTTTATTATATATTTATTTATATATTTATTAATATTATGTAATTTTTAACATGTCTAGAGATATAGAACATTGTTCTTCTTCAATCTTGTCCGTATTGTATTCACTTTATGACTTCTAGAATAAAGGAGATGACCCATGATTGCAAAGAGTTTTCAAGTTTTTTTTGTTTTTATTGTTGTAGTTATTATTGCTGTTGCTACTGATGTCGTTGCTGGATAGGACAGAGAGAAATGGAAAGAGGAGGGGAAGACAGAGAGGGGGAGAGTTAGACACCTGCAAACCTGCTTCACCGCTTGTGAAGTGACTCACCTACAGGTGAGGAGCCAGGGCTTGAACCAGGATCCTTACACCAGTCCTTGTGCTTTGCGCCACCTGCGCTTAACCCACTGCACTACTGTCTGACTCCCAAGAGTCTTCAGTTTTTTTTACGCAAAAGTCTCTTAAGAAGAGCCTGGATCCATACTCCCAGAGAGATAGAGAATGGGAAGGCTATCAGGGGAGGGGGTGGATGTGGAGATCGGGTTATGAGAATTGTGCAGAATTGTACCCCTCTCATTCTATGGTTTTTTAAATGTCTCCTTTCTTAAACAAACAAACAAATAAAAAGAAGAGCATATCCTAATATAGGACTCCTTAATATACTATAATGTGTATATCACTAGCAAAATCTAGCAGTTTACTCATGGGACAACAGTCACTCAATAATCTTCTTTGGGAGTTTATGAAGATATTTTTTATTGTCACAGAAATTAATGGTCATTGTCTCTAGTATGGGAACCAGTAGTTCTAGAGTTTCAATGTACAGGTAATTTCTGCCCAACAAAGAACTAACCCTAATTTCAAGTGATTTTCAAAGATTCTAGTAGACATTCTGTCAGAAAAGAAAAAAAGGTCCTCCATTCCTACACTTGTATTAGGTAATCCTAATCCTATACTGTGTTTGAGATATAAGAAATTATTGCTATTGATATATCTAGAGACACTCAAATTTCCAGTAAAATGGATCTAGGTGGTGGTGCAGCCACCCCAAGTGTTGTTTTCAACGGGCTGGCTTCACGGGTGGGTAACAGACGACCCGGGATTCATGGCTGGGTTGTATGCAGTATCTCTTTATTTATGCAGGACACAGCGCAATCTATACCAAGCTAAGCTAAACTAAAACTAAAAACTAAAATAATATACTTGCCAAGTAGGGTGTAAACAGGATGTGTCGTAGAGAGGGTGGAGAGAAAAGTGACTGGTGAAAATCAGGGTATGACAAGGAGAGGGGGCGGAGCAGGCAAGAATTCTACCACTGAACCACCAATGCCCTGGAGGGAGGGTGGTGCTTTATGTAAATGTAAAAGTGATTTATGTAAATAGACCGCAGCAGTGGTTATGTAAATAGAATACAGTCAAGGGATTTGACTCTGCCTGACAGTCTTCCCCAAGAGCAACATATATTTTCTATTTGCACACAGTTTACATAACACTGGGGCTGGGCTGTGGTATACCTTGTTGAGCACATACAATCCTATGTCAAAGGACCTGGGTTCAAGACCTTGCAGCTCCACTTGCAGTGGGGACTCTTAATGTGCAACCAAACAGGTCTACAGGTGTATGTCTCTTTCCTTCGTGCCGGGATAGCCTGAGGGTGCTTCTTCCGGAGCTAGTGCTCTCTGGGTTGGAGAGAACTCAACTGGAGCCGATCTAGGCTGCTGCGTGGGAGAGGGATCAGGAACTCATGCCGCACTAACTTCCGCAGGAGATACACTCTGGAACTCTCAGAGCCGGAAAGCAATTTCCAAGTGTCTTTAATCAGAAGAGCAGTTGTTTTTATACTCTCCAAGTAGGGTGGAAACAGGATGTGACATAGAGAGGGTGGAGCGAAAAGTGACTGGTGGAAGATCAGGGTGTGACAAGGAGAGGGGGTGGAGCAGGTGAGAATTCTACCACTAAACCACCAATGCCCTGGAGGGAGTGTGGTGCTTTATGTAAATGTAAAAGTGATTTATGTAAATAGACTGTTTTGAATGGGATCAAACCAATCCCTATATAGGCATATTGGTGCTTGGTTAAGCAGAAGCCAGGGGGAGCTGGCATACTACCCAACATCTCCCCCTTTCTTTTTAACTATTTGCCATAGTATCAGGAGTGCGGGGCACTTTGTGAGGCAGGGAGACTGATAAGAGGCACACCTTTTGGGGTTCTACTGTCCCTCCTTGCTCAACCTCTCCATAGAGAGAGAGACTAACAGGATTGACACACCCCTCAGGCTCAAGCCCTTCCAAGCTCAGCCATATCCTCACAATTCCCCAACATCTCCCTCTTACTTAGTGGCCATATATAACTGCGTCAATGTCTGTAAAAGGCTTCATCTCTGTCAGGGGAATAGCAGTGTAGGGGTGAACAGAAACCTATATCGTACAGGCGTTTTCAAAAGAACTGGCATAAGACATGGAAAACAAAATAGGTGAGCAGCAATAACCAGTGTGATGCCAAGGGGAACGTTTCTTACCTCGAAGGACAAGGTCTAGCAGGTGAAAGGACATTTCTTGCCTCTGGGAGCGCTTCATGCCTCTGGGGGCATCTCTTGCCTCAAAGGGCGTTTCCTACCTCTGTGGGCATAACATAATAAGGAGGGAGAGTTTTCTGTCTCAGGCAGAGCCTGCAGGCGAAAGGACATGGTCTATAAAGTCTCAAGGCAATTGGCTGAAGTTAGTCTTTGAGAAACACAGCCACGTGTACCAGTAAGTCCAATGGAGGTGTCAGTCCAAAGTAGCTGACCACAGAAGAAAATGCCAAGGGATGAAACGCTGCATGTCTGTCTCGATGGGGAACGTCAGCCACCAGAATTCTGCTTTTCTGTAGAGAGTGATCTTTGGAGTCTGTGAATCTGTTTCTTCAGGTCGTGCCAAGTCACATCATTGGTTTCCGGGGGTGTGTTGTAGTCATTCCATCTTGTGGGCGATGTCAGAGAACAGGATCCAAATGGATTTCCAGGAATTCCATTTGAGTAGACGCTTTTTCATGTGAAGACTTGACAGCATGTAGTATCATGAGTCCCCAGAGGGCATCCTAGTCCAAAAAGCTCTTCAAAATTCCATTTAGGGTGCTTCTGACTGTTCCTTCTGTATTGCTTCAGGGATCTACTTTTAAAAGCGTCTTCCCATCGAAGAAAGAATCCAATCAGGAAAGTAGAACTAACCACGTGTCTCCATTCTTGGGGACTGCCAGGGTACTGGAGAACGCTCCTCAAATTAAAGTAGTCCTTCTCCATGGGAAACATGCAAGAAGAAGTCCAGAAAGTCCCAGTGGAAATCCCCGTGCATATCGCAAGGTCTACGATCACGGTCATAAAGAACCAAATTGTGGCCCGGAGCAAAATGTAGTCCTTTTCCTCAGGAAACATGGGAGAGGGAATCCAGAAAGTCCAAGGAGAAATCTCAGTGCATCTCCCAAGCTCTATGATTAGGGTCACAAGAAACCAAAGTTCCCAGTCAGGGAAACAAAGTGTGGCCCAGAGCAAAATGTTCCAGAGACAGAGTAACTGTCTCATGATGAAACAGTAGAGGCTTTGGCAAACCTGTTCATAAGTAGAAGAGAAGACTATAGTGCATAGGTAGGCAAAGTCTTCACTTATCTGGGAGTTGCGCAGGTCCGGCCCCATGTTGTAGGCGCCACCCAAGTACACACATTAACCATGTACAAGGACCCAGGTTCAGTCTCCTGGGCCCCATCTATAGGGGGGCGGGATGAATTTCAGGAACAGTGACATAGTGATGCAGATGTCACTTTGTCTCTCTGCCCCTCTTTAACCCCCTTCCCTTTTAGTTTCTATTCGTTCTATTAAAAAAAAAAAGCTTTTATAAGCTGTGAATCAGTGGCTTTGTGTTGCAGGTATCAAGCCCCAGATTGCTACCCTGGCAGAAATTATCTTGCAGAAAAGTAATGGCACTAAACTGGATGAAAATTCTGTAGTATTTTCTTCAGAAATTGGCCAAGAATTACTCCTTTTAAAAAATATGTCAACAACTGATTTGGATCTATTTTAGTCTGAGACTCCTACTGATACATTTACTATCCCAATATACAGTCAGCCCTCTTCTTTATTATACCTTTTTGATAATACCTAGGAATTTACATTTTGAATTTAATATTATTTCATTCCAAATGATCTCTCTTTTGTTCTCCATTGTTATAATTAAAGTATCCTATAGGCTTCTTAAAATTATGTGTGCATTGAAAAGTTTAACATCTATGCATCTCCCTTCAAGATAGCTATATCAGATAGCTCTTGTTGTCGAATAAACTACACCAAAGCTTGTTAAACAACTTCCATTTGTTTAACAAACAGTTCTGTAGGTTTTCAGTTTGACAGGATTTCTTGGTGATCCTGCAGACAACTGCAGATGTCAAATAGAAGGCTTTGCTGGTGTTGACTAGACTTTATCACATCTCTCTCTCTCTCTCTCTCTCTCACTCTCTCTCTCTCTCTCTCTCTCTCTCTCTCTCTCTCTCTCTCTCATGTCTCAGCTGGGACTGCAAGGATGCCTTGGCTCTTTTCATCCATATGACTTTCACCTTCCTTCAAGCTAACTTGAACTTGGCCAAATTGAAGAGCCTGGGGACTCAACTTTGCCATACCATTGTGAGCTTAGTATTACATAATGATGAAGGGTTGTAATCCATTTCTCTAGACCATGATGTCTTCAGATAAGATTTCTTCATCTCTAGATTTACGTTGCATTATTACTTGCTCAATGAATTTGTCTCTGAAGAATCAGTATGTTATTCTGGATTGTCTACATTTGAGTTCACTAAAAGAAACACATACTTAGACTAAAACTTTGACAATTCCCTTTGTAATTGAACACCTTTACTACAAAACACTTTTTTTTTCATGAAAAATTCTTATATGATTACAGCTTGTCTTTTCTTGCTGAAATTGCTAAAGCTCCAAGGTATCCAACAAACCCTCAGGTACTCATGCAGAGACAAAGAATAAAGCAGATGGTGCTTGAACAATTCAGAGGTTTTAGATGAATCAAAGTTATCTATGTACACAACTTTGAAAGCAAGTAGGAGGTGAGGGTTAAGAAAGGGATATTTGAAGTGTCTTTCTGCCAGGGGTAAGGTAGGAGTATCATGGAAAGTGTCTGTCAGAGTATGCTCCAACAAATCAACAAAGACAGCGTGAAGCTTTGCATTGACAAGTAGACTAAGTTAAATGAGTATACCATCAGTCTCCTTTCTGTTTAATTTCATTGTACTGTTTTTTTGTATACAGACATCCCCCCCACAATTTAATTGATGTATTTTATAATCTATTTACTGATTTGCTTTGCATCAACAGGCATTGTTCTCACATCAATATTTATATGTCTACCTGAATTAATTACAGGTATTTTCAATTTTAATTATATTTTAACTTCCCTAAATATGTAGGTAGCAGTTGCTATATTACTACTGACTCTGAACCTTTAAAAAATTTTTTAATTTAATTATTATTGGGTAGAGACACACAGGAATTGAGAGGGGAGTTGAACTAGAGAGAGGGAAAAAGACAGAAAGACACATGCATTCCTATTTTCCCCTATAGATGGGGACCAGGAGCTTGAACCCAGGTCATTGCACAGTGTACTCTCTGCACTTAGCCTGGTGTGGCACTACCTGGCCCTGATTCTGTAACTTTTATGGGAATATATATATATATATATATATATATATATATATAATATTATATATATTTATATATATTATATATATTTATATTTATTATATATATTTATATATATGTATTTTTAAGAAAGGATAAATTAACAAATCCATAGGGTAGGAGGGGTACAACTCCACTCAATTCCCACCACCCAATCTCTACATTCCACCCCCTCCCTTGATAGCTTTCCCATTCTCTATCCCTCTGGGAGCATGGACCCAGGGTTGTTGTATGGGCATCTAATCTTTGATAAGGGGGCCCAAAGGATTAAATGGAAGAAGGAGGCTCTCTTCAATAAATGGTGCTGGGAAAACTGGGTTGTAACATGCAGAAGAATGAAATTAAACCACTTTGTCTCACCAGAAACAAAAATCAACTCCAAATGGATCAAAGACCTGGATGTCAGACCAGAAACAATCAAATACTTAGAGGAAAATATTGGTAAAACACTTTCCCACCTACACCTCAAGGACATCTTTGATGAATCAAACCCAATTGCAAGAAAGACTAAAACAGAAACAAACCAATGGGACTACATCAAATTGAAAAGTTTCTGCACATCCAAAGAAACTATTAAACAAACAAAGAGACCCCTCACAGAATGGGAGAAGATCTTCACATGCCAAACATCAGACAAGAAACTAATCACCAAAATATATAAAGAGCTCAGCAAACTCAGTACCAAAAAAGCAAATGACCCCATCCAAAAATGGGAAGAGGATATGAACAAAACATTCACCTCAGAGGAGATCCAAAAGACTAACAAACATATGAAAAACTGCTCTAGGCCACTGATTTTCAGAGAAATGAAAATTAAGACAACATTAAGATATCAGAATTGAACCTGGGACCTTGGAGCCTCAGGCATGAGAGTCTCTTTGCATAGCCATTAAGCTATCTACCCCTGCCCAGGATAAAATATTTTTTTAATTCATGAAAAGTAGGCGATTTTTATCCCTTTAGTAGTGTTGTAAGTTAAAGAGTAAATACAAGTTTCTCAATATCAAAAATGCTATACTACACTAAAATCCTATTATTTTTACCTTTCAATATCTTCTATATATATAACCTCAAATTTTTGCTCTGTTTATATTTAAAATTAAATATTGAGACTCATCTTATAAAACACTGAATTACTTTTGGCAATACTTTTTATGAGACCCAGTAATGTCAGTTTAAATGATATGGACTAAAATCTAATATAATGCTTGGAACTCAGTTCTTGAGAGCACACTGTATCAGTGGTGGTATTTACTTTGGAAAAAATAATTATTGTGTTATGGGATAGATCCTACTAGAAGTGATTTTGAAGATTCAAAGGAGAATATGTTGAAAACTTTATTTTTAATATAAATTGAACAAACAATATTGTTATGTTTTAAGAAGTAATAACATTTCAGTAAATCATTATATTCCCATTTACTACTTACTCTGTGGCTCTGAACCATAAGTCAACAGTTATATCTGAAATGTAAGCAGATACAGTTCTCTATAAACACGGTATGAGCATTTTCAGGAGGTTGTTGCACAGTCTCATTATTGTGATCAGTTATTGCTTTGCTTCCCCAGAGAAAGGTTGTCCATCCTAATTTAGTGGTAAAGAACTGATTTTTATTATGTTTCCTGGGTTAAATGTAACTCCAATTCTTTCAAGGGGAATGATAACTAAAATGGATTTGGGGGTGGGGGAGAATAGGAACTAGAGAATGATTGCAGTCTTCAGCCACTCCAAGAAAAACTCATTGGTACCCGAGATAGTGTACTCCACTGCCTTTTTAGGAAAAAGTACGACCTACCCTGCTTGGGGAAGGTGTGACTATGGAGTAGCAGCAGCTGCATTTTGCTCTCCTGGATCAACTAGGACAAGCAACAATAATCACCTGAAAATTCAACAATCAATGACCATGATCTCTTCAAATACTCACCAAGCCACAGGTGAATACGAACACATGTGGCTGATGGACAGAAAGGAGCTGAGGAAGAGATTCATGGGACTAAAAGACCATACTCAGGAATTGCTAGTGCCAGTCTGGGAGTTTGCCAGCTAAGACATGCCATTTCTGAATCTGAGTTTTAGCAACAAAAAGACTGTAAAAAAAAAAAAAAAATCAACTAGAACTCACCAGTTTAAAAGTTCTCCATTGCTGTTGCCCTTCAGAGGCTGGAACAGCGCAGGGAAATCTTATATTAACAACAAAGACACAGAACTGGCTGGGTACTCAGGATATCTACCTTCCCAGTGATCTGGATATGTGGATGTGGAGTAGGAACCTCTTTTTACAGACTGGGAAGAAGAGTGAAAAATCACTTGAAAACTCAACAGATTGCAATCAGGTTTTCTGCAGGGACTCCCTAAGCCACAGAGCACAGCTCAGCTTTGGCTGGCAGTGGATCAGGACATGGGTCTTTAGAACCCTCAGGCATGAGATTTTCCTTACAAAACTATTGTGCTATCTATCCTCCAACCTGTTTTATCTTTTTGTCACAAGTAAGTGATTAAGCTAAAAAATCTACTTATAGTTAAAAAGCCATCTGACTGACTCAGGCTCACATAGTTCGAAGGGAAGATAAATCACTGTCAACATAGCAAGGGTTTAATAGCCACTATGCTTCACTACAAGAATTTAGATAAAACAAAAACAACTGTTAAGATTTAAAAATGGTGATCCGGGAGGTGGCGCCATGGATAAATCATCAGATTCTCAAGCATGAGGTCCTGAGTTCAATCCCCAGCAGCACATGTACCAGAGTGATGTCTGGTTCTTTCTCTCTATCCTCCTATATTTCTCATTAATAAATAAATAAAATTTAAAAAGATTTACAAATGTGAACTCTTAAGTGCCTTGCTTAGACAAAAGTCAATCCAGACAAGTGTGATCAGTGGATTGAAAAGTTGTGATGGAGGGACCCTCCAAGACTGTAGAAAATGTACTCAGCATAAGAAGGTGCTGTCTTGCTGTTGCAATCATCCATGTCTCTCTTCATTTTGAACACAAGAAACCCTACCTCCCATTTTCCAAAAGCAGCTGTGTCAACATTAGACAGATCCAACCTTTCCTGAAACACACGAAAGGCCAAAGGCAACCAACTGCAGAGATCCAGGAACCAACTGGCCAGAAACCACTTCACACTATATATAAACAGCAACACCCAGGAAATTTGTATAAATTTTAAAATACACCAAATATAATAGTCAAAAAGAAGAGGAACATTACAGAAATGAACTAGAACAAAAGCCCAGAAAAAATCCTAAACAACTAAAAGCAAGTAAGAATGAGGACAATATCCAGACACTAATTGATGCAATAATATCAGGAGTGAGGAAAGACTTTGAAGGTCATTTCATCATAAATGGGGAGAAAAACAAAAGAGACTGAAAGAAACACTAACAATATTGAGGTAATTAGAGATCTGAAAGCTGAAATAGCTGAGTTAAGAACACAAGTTGAACAAGCTAATACAATACCTGAATAGAAAAACAGAAGAGTTGAGCTACAGAAAACAGGTGAGGGGAGCAAGGACAGAACATGTGTTAGGCCACAAAGACAATGTCAATGAATTCAAGAGCATTGAAATCATCCCAAGCATCTTCTCAGACCACAGTGGAAATAATTTAGCACTTAACAACAACCAAAAAAAAATTACTAAAGGTTCCAAAATATGGAAACTTAGTAGTACACTATTGAACAACTACTAGGTCAAAGAGGAAGTTAAGTGAGAAATTAAAATGTTTAGAGAAACCAATGACAATGAAGAAACAAGCTACCAAAGTATTTGGGACACAACTAAGGCAGTACTGAGAGGGAGGTTCACAGCCATACAAACATACATTAGGAAACAAGAAAAAACTCAAGTAAACAGCCTGCTTAAAGAATTAAAACAAGAGTGACAAAAGAACCCTAAAGCAACCAGAAGGAATGAAGTAACTAAAATTAGGGCAGAGATAAATAGCATCGAAAGTAAGAGAATCGTACAAAAGATCCATGAAGCTAACTGTTGTTTCTTCATAAGAGTAAACAAAATTAAAAAAAAAAAACCCTTATCCAGACTCATTTAAAATCCTGTTACATGGGAGTCGGGCTGTAGCGCAGCGGGTTAAGCGCAGGTGGCGCAGAGCACAAGGACCGGCATAAGGATCCTGGTTCGAACCCCGGCTCCCCACCTGCAGGGGAGTCGCTTCACAGGCGGTGAAGCAGGTCTGCAGGTGTCTATCTTTCTCTCCTCCTCTCTGTCTTCCCCTCCTCTCTCCATTTCTCTCTGTCCTATCCAACAATGACAACTACAACAATAAAACAACAAGGGCAACAAAAGGGAATAAATAAATAAAATAAAATATTAAAAAAAAGAATTTTTAAAAATCCAGTTACAAAGAAGATTAAGGCAAGTGTAAACCTATTGGACTACATCAAATTAAAAGCTTCTGCACAGCAAAAGAAACCAATATCCAAACATAGAGACCCCTCTCAGAATGGGAGAAAATCTTTACTTCTCATACATCAGACAAGAGGTTAAGAACCAAAATATATAAAGAGCTTGCCAAACTCAACAACAAGAAAACAAATAACCCCTTCCAAAAATGGAGAGAGGACATGGACAGAATATTCACCATAGGAGCGATCCAAAAGGCTGAGAAACATGAAAAAATGCTATGTCTTTGATTGTCAGAGAAATGCAAATAAAGACAACAGTGAGATACCACTTCACTCCTGTGAGAATGTTATACATCAGAAAAGGTAGCAGCAGCAAACACAGGAGAGGTTGTAAGGTCAGAGGAACCCTCCTGAATCACTGTTAGGAATGTAAATTGGTCCAACCTCTGTGGAAAACAGTCTGGAGAACTCTCAGAAGGCTAGAAATGGACCTACCCTATGCTCCTGCAATTCCTTTCCTGGGGATATAGCCTAAGGAACCCAACATACTCATCCAAAAATATTTGTGTATACCTGTGTTCTTAGCAGCACAATTTGTAATAGCCAAAACCTGGAAGCAACCCATGTGTCCAACAAAAGATGAGTGGTTAAGCAACTTGTAGTATATATACATAATGGAATACTACTCAGCTATTAAAAATGGTGATTTAACCATTTTCAGCCCATTTTGGATGGATCTTGAAGAAATCATGTTAAGTGAAATGAGTCAGAAACAGAAGGATGAATATGGGATGATCTCAATCTCAGGCAGAAGTTGAAAATCAAGATCAGAAGAGAAATTCAAGTAGAACCTGAACTGGAATTGGCATATTGCACCAAAGTAAAAACTCTGGGGTGGGTGAGTTGGGTGAGTACAGGTCCAAAAAGGATGACAGACGACCTAGTGGGGATTGTATTGTTATGTGAAAAACTGAGAAATGTTATGCATACAGAAAAAATTGTATTTACTGTCAAATGTAAAACATTAGATTGTAAATGAAAAAAATATATTACAAAAACACCACTAAATTCAATGTTTCATGCAAGGCTTCTAGGAACAACTAAATGCCACCAACCTGGAGAACCTCGAAGAAATATATAACTTCTTAGATACATACAACTTCCAAAATTAAACAAAGAGGAACTAGAAAATATGAACACACCAATCATAGCCAATGAAATTCAAAGAGTTATCAAGAATCTTCCAACCAGGTGGTAGTACACTTGGTTGAGCACACATGTTACAATGTACAAGGACCCAGGTTTGAGCCCTCAGTCCCCACCTACAGGGGAAAGCCTCACAAGTGTTGAAGCCATGCTGCAGGTGTCTCTCTGCCTGTATCCCTCTCTATTTCTTCCTTCCCTCTGAATTATGGCTTTATATATCCAATAAATAAATAATGATAATACAAAAATTAAATGATAATAATTAAATAAAACAAAAAAGAAAAAAAGTATCTTCCCAATAATAAAGGTCCTGGACCAGGTGATTTAAAATGAATTCTACAAAACCTTCAAGGAAGAGTTAATACCTCTAATTTTAAAGCTTTTCCAAAAAATTAAATACACAGGGATACTCCCAGCGTTTATGAAGCCAACACTATTATGGTACCAAAAGCAGATAGGGACACAAACAAAAAATTAAATTAAATTAAATTAAAATTAAAACTACTGACCAGTATTTTTGATGAATATAGACGCTAAAATATTGAGCAAACTTCTAACCAAACAGATATAGCAATATATAAAAAGATTGTTCATCATGACCATGTGGGGTTTATCCCAGGAATGCAAAACTAGTTTAATTTACATAAATTGATCAGTGTAATCCACCACATCAATAAAAGCAAGACCAAATATGTGATTATCTCAATAGACACAGAGAAAGCCTTTGACAAAATCCAACATATCTTCATGTTCAAAACACTACAAAGATGGGAATAGATGGAAAATTACTCAATATAGTAGAGTCCATATACAGCAAATATACACCAACATCATACTCAGGGACCCAGATTCAAGCCAGCATTCCCCACCTGCAGGAGGAAAGCTTCACTAGTGGTGAAGCAGGCTGCAGGTGACTCTCTGTTTTCTTCCCCTATTTATTACTCCCTTCCCTCTCAATTTTTGGCTATGTCTATACAATAAATAAATAAAGATAAGAAAAAACATTTTAAAAAAGAAAGTATATCTTTAAAAATAAATAAATAAATTCTATAGGCATCTTTAGTGATAAGAATCCAATTGCAAGGAAGACTAAAACAAAAATAAACTGATGGGACTGTATCAAATCAAAAAGCTTTTGCACAGCAAAAGTAACTACCATCCAAAGAAAAATATTCCTTACATATTGGTAGAAGATCTTTATATGCCATATATCAGACAAGAGTTTAGTAACCAAAATATATAAAGAGCTCACCAAACTCAACAACAAAAAAACAAATGACCGCATCCAAAAATGGTCAGAGAATATGACCAGAATATTCACCAAAGAAGAGATCCAAAAGGCCAAGAAAAACTGCTCCAAGTCTTTTGATTGTCAGAGAAATGCAAATAAAGACAACAATAAGATGTCACTTCACTCCTGTGAGAATGTCATACATCAGAAAATGTAGCAACAAAAAATGCTGGAGAAGTTGTGGAGACAAAAGAACCGTCCTACACTGCTGGTGAGAATTTAAATTGCTTCAACCCTTGTGGAGAGCAGTCTGTAGAACACTCAGAATGCTAGAAATGGACCTACCTTATAATCCTGCCATTCCTCTCCTGGGGATATATCCTAAGGAACTCAACACACCCATCTGAAAATATTTGTGTATACCTATGTTCTTAGCAGCACAATTTGTAGTAGCCAAAACCTGGACGCTACCTAGGTATCAACAGATGAGTGGCTGAGCAAGTTGTGGTCTATATGCATAATGGAATACTAATCAGATATTAAAATGATGATTTCACTTTCTGTACTTCATCTTAGGTGGAATTTAAAGAAGTCATGTTAAGTGAGATAAGCCAGGAAGAAAAGAATGAATATGGGATGATCTCACTCACAGACAGATGGTGAAAAATAAGAACATAAAGGAGAAAAACAAAGCAGATTTTGGGCTGGTATTGGTGTATTGCACCAGAGTAAAAGACTCGGGGCTGGATTGGAGGGCTCGGGCCCTGGAGCATGATGGCAGAAGAGGAATTAAGGACCTACAGGGGGTTAAATTGTTATATGGAAAACTTGAGAAATGTTACACATGTACAAACTACTGTATTTAACTATTGATTGTAAACAATTCCCCCCAATAAAGAAAAAAATTATAAGGCTACTGGGAGTGTCTCTAAACTGCTAAATAAATAAATAAATAAATAAAATCATAGCCTAATACATTCTTCCAGTACATTGTCATATGCTAGCTGGGAACTTCTAGCATGTATAGCAAATATTTTCCCATATGATAGGGATGAGAGTCAAGACTAAGGTATTGGGGGTTGAATTGTTATGTGGAAAACAGAAATATTTTACATGTACAATCTACTGTATTTTATTTTTATAACTACTTTTTATTTTATAATTCTGATATTTATTTTCTTCAAGACTGGTACAGTACCTGGTACAGGATGAATTCATCGTGGGTAAATGAATGTGTTAATTCAGTGGCATATTGGAGTTTCGTTGTTACTACTGTGTGGTTCCCTAGAATACCTGTTGCTGGAAAAGCTTCAAGTCTTGATCACTCCATTGTGTAGGTGTGCAAGATTTTAGCAGCACCAGTAAAGCAGACGGGGGAAAAGAGAAGTTTAGCTTGGATGCATTCATCTAGAGTACTGCAATCAAAAATGTTTTAAGAAACAGTTTTAACTGTGGCATAGAAATGTATTTTTCATCTTATGGTTTCTTCCTCTCTTTTTTGTTGACTACATGTGGGTGAACAACTAAGAACTAAGAAGCACTTTGTAATCTTTTCAGTGTTTAGAGGCTCTAAATCTAGCCTCTGGGCAAAAGCCAGACCAAGAAGACCCTGTGGTTCTTGTTTACTCTGTGTAGGAGTTTGTATTTTATCTTGAAGGCAGCTGTAAGCCATTGAGTGATGTTAAGGAGGGAAAAGAACATAATAGATTTGCTTTTCTAAAGGTCACTCTGACTGTTGTGTGGAGGACTGATTGGGGTGTGGTAATGGGCAGGATGTAGATGGCAATGCAAAACCAGTTAAAAGAAATGTTGAAACTCATCTAGAGACTGTTGTTGAGCACTTGAACTACAGATCAGACAGGTGGGGGAGGAACAAAAGGGAGCGGATTGTGGAGATATTTGTAAATTGACTCAACCCGCTGAATTTGCTGACAAAAATAAGGGCCTTGTCAGAATTAATTAGAGTTAGCTTTAAATTTAATAGTAATAATTAAACTGCCAGGCCTCCACTTCTGCTGAATCTGTTAAGATTATGTAATGGAATCTTTTTTTTTTTTTTAACTACAAAGCACTGAAACATATACAATATGAGATCATTACCCACAGAAATTATACCTCCAAAGCCCATGAGCCAGAGGCAAGCACTGCCAGTCTGAAAACGAGTTCATGTTTATTGGTGATCAGCAGCAGGACTGCACATGCATTCCCAAACAATGAGCTCACTGTTCATTCTCAAGTGCTCATTACAATGGAAATTAGTAACACTTGAATGATTGATGTCACTCTTCTCTAAGCAGGCTACATAGCAAACACTTGCTTCTGCAAAGCACATTGGGAATTCTGGCCTGTTATGAAGGCCAGGCATGAGTGAATATTTTTTTTAATGATATGAACCTGGGTGCCTCACTCTGAAAAATATTTATCATATCTGTGTGGGTCCTAGACAAGATTTTATGTATAAATTGCAGTTTAGACTTGAAGAACTTCACCTGTTTATTGCATATGTACATTTTGGCCCTGTTAAAAAAGAAAAAAAGTATTAGCTTCTTCCTACCATACTCGGTTTTTTTTTAAAGAAAAAGTCTTTATTATGCAAAAAGCAAGCTGAAATCATTTTAATTTTCTATATTGCTCTTAATTCGGGAGCATGAAGGTGGGAGGAATACAGTATCCCAAGTCTGGCATGGATAGTATATAAAATTGAAGGATGATAGACCCTTCTGTAGCCTAAATCCATTTCTATCAACATTCTAACATTCTTCTTACATGCTTAAAGATAATGTTTATATAGATGGCTATGGATGGGTATTTTAAAGAGAAACCAAAAAGGGAAATTCAGAACATTTATTCTTTAACTGAGCTTCATTTTTACACAACCCCTTTGTACTGGGAATTAGGACATGAGTATTTAGACTCTTGTTTTGGCCAAGGATTGTTGTGAAATAACTTCATAGTCTCTTTCATATCACTTTATTCATGTTCTGTCATTGTTGAAATATTTGTTATATTTTTTTTCATGAAAAGTGTGGACTTTTCTTTGTTCACAGATTTGGAGCTGATTGTGCTATCTGCCTTAGGCTACACTACTAGTAATTATCTGCATGCTGAAATAGTAAACCCAAGGAATTTTCAGAAATAAATCTCACATGTAAAAAACAAAAAGAGTAAAGTAAAAAGGCAGGTTGATGGAGAAAGTAAAATTCATTTTGTTGTAAAATTTTCTGACTCCAGCATGTGGGTCATTGAATTGCTGAATATTAAAGCTTCAATTGAACATCAATCCTGTTAAGAGTTTTTTGGAGTAAAGACCCCCCGCCCCAGAGCTGGGTGGTGGCACACCTGGTTGAGTGCACATATCACAATGCACAAGGATCAGGTTCTAAAACCTGGTCCCCACCTGCAAGGGGGAAAGCTTTACAGGTGGTGAAACAGTGCTACAGGTATCTGTCTCTCTCCCTCTCTATCACTCCTTCCCTCTCAATTTTTGTCTGTCTCCATCCAATATATAAATAAAGATAATAAAATAATTTTTTAAAAAGGACCTCCCCTAATTATATATTCATGTTTGGTACATGCTATTCATTATCACTATTATCCTTTTTCATGAATTAATTTTACTGTATATTTGACTTAAAACAGTAGTAGCCAACCAGAATTCATTGTGAATCTATTATACTTCTAGTTACTGGGACACATTAAACATTTGTGAAAGTTGCCTCTGTCTTAAAAGAGTTCATGCTCCTTCCAATACTAAATAAAGGATAATTTTATGTTGGCTGTTCAAAAAAAAAAGAGAGAGAGAGAAAGAAAAGGAAAAATAAATAGTTCATGCTCTTGTCTAGAAGAAAAAAATGAGTAAATGAATATCTATACAATAAGGCATCCTAAGTCAATGGTGAAATGTTATATAAAGAGAAGGCACATGAAAAATTGGTAGTTCAGACAATAGGGGAGAAAAAACATATGGAATGCCCTAAGGTAATGTTGACAGTGCTGAGAGATAGGCTTCCAAAGGAGAAAGTTTGGAGCCAGGGAGTAGCTCACCTGGTAGAGTACATATCTTACAGTGTACTTCAACCTGGGTGCAAGCCACCCATCTCCACCTACAGAAGGGAAATTTCACAAGCAGTGGAATAGTGCTGCAGAGGTGTCTCTCTTTCTCACTCTATCACTCCCCCTCCTCTTCTTTTTCCCCTCTCTAAATCTCTGTCCCTATCTAAAAGGAAAGAGGGAAAAAAATTACTGCCATGAATGGTAGAGTCATCATACAGGCAACAAATCTAGTTATAACCATGGTAGCAAAGAAAGTGGGGCTGGGGGGAGTAAGGGGGAGAAGAAATACAGTTCTTTAAAAAGAAGTAAGTAAGTCAAGAGGTACCAAAATAAGGTTTAAAACTAAGTTTTTATTTTTAAACTTTAATTTAAAAATATGAAATAGAGAAAATACATTTAATAATGTTAATTACATCGTTATTTGTAGTAACAATCAATATTGAAACCAGAGGTATAGGAGGTTTAAAGGAAGTGACGGCTTATTCATTCAGAGGACTTTAAAGAAGACAGGGAGTGATTTTTGCAAAGGATTTATTATCAAATTTGATGGCTTGTTTGACAACTACTATTAATTAATTTACTTATAATAAGGGAGACTATAGCATCTGTCTGGCATATGTGGTGACAAGAATCAAACTCAGGATCTCCTTGCAAGTTGCTGTGCTCCTCTACAGAACCACCCATCTCGTGATAAAAATGTGAGCAGTGAGTTTCAGGCACTGATCTAGTCTTTGTCAAGTAGGCATGATATTCTGATTTGAAGGAGCATGGTGACGTGATTAAAGATGACTCGGTTCACTTATAAGAAAAAGAGAAGTGGCTTTCAGAGCAGCATAAATATGGTTAGAGTGCAAAGGAGTCCAGTATAAATCAAATTAACAGGATCAATTAAGTTAGCCAAAAGAGATAGTTCAGGACTTAAATTATGAAGAGTGAGAAAGAAAACATAGAAAATGTCTTATTTCATAATGTTTTCTGGGCAGTAAAAGCAAACTTTAACAGTGGATCTGCTTGTTTGACCACAGCTATACAAAACCAGCTAATCATACATATATGGAAAAAGGAGGGTTAAGCACAGGTGGCGCAATACACAAGGAACAGCGTAAGCATCCTGGTTCGAGCCCCCAGCTCCCCACCTGCAGGGGCTTCACTTCACAGGTGGTGAAGCAGGTCTGCAAGTGTCTATCTTTCCCTCCCTCTGTCTGTCTTCCCCTCCTCTCTCCACTTCTCTCTGTTCTATCCAAAAATGATGACATCAATAACAACAACAATAATAGCTACAACAATAAAAAAGAAAAACAATTGAAAAAGGAGAATAAAGAAGCAAAATATGAGTAGTGATCATTTAAAGATGACACTTAGAAGGGGGTAATGTTTTGGTGATATGACAATAGTCTGTGGTAATATTTTTCTTCACCTTTTTTTAGCCCTTCTCAAATATTCTGTTATGAATATGTATTACATTTATAGTGAAAGAAAAAGATGCAAGTAGTTGTCAGAGAGAGATGCAAAATGTTCATAATTAATTGTCAAGCCCTTGTAATAAAATGTGATGGACACACTTTCAGGATGCAGTATCACAGTGTGACTTCCTCAAGAATGAAAAGACCCTTCTGTTTATTGTCATAATAGCCCAATTCTAACAAAAAGCACAAACAAACCAGATTCAGACTGCCACAAAAGTTACCCAGAAAAATCCTCACTGCTTGCTTATGGCATGATTTCTGTATCATTCTTTTTGTAGTACTGGAGTAGGCACTGTATTAGTCATTTGCTAAATATCTTAGTGCCTTAAGTTTGCATAGCATGGCAAAGTATTTCAGGCATTTGCATGGAGTTTATATTTTTGTCAAACCTCGTGAAGTAGATAGAACCCACATTTGAATAAAATTAAGACTGGCTGCTAAGTATTGGCTGGTAAGGCTGGTAAGTGTTGGAAGCAACATAAGAACCCAAATTCTTTTTTTCCTTCAGTTTTTTTCTGTTTTATTATTTATTTATTTTTACATTACAGAATTACATGTCAACAGGGGTTTGAATCCACACCATTCCCACTACCAGAGTGCTGAATCTTCACTCTCCCCACTGCAATCCACCACAGTTTCCCCTAAAGTTATAGACATGGGCCAACCATCTTCTCTACAAACTATCTGTCCACATTTATACATAGTTGCCCCCCCCTTTCTGATTCAAACCTCTGTTCCCCTCCAAGCCACTCATGACAATGTAAGTATGACCCTCTCCTTTTCCTTCTCTCTCTCTGGGTGCTGATGGAGCTGTAGTTCAGAGCCCTCTTATCTTCGTCCTATCACTTCTGACCTGCTGGGGGTATGGATCAAGGTTGTTTGGGGGGTGCAGAAGGTAAGAGTTCTGGTTTCTGTTGCTTCTTTACTTCTTCTTCTTCTTCTTCTTCTTCTTCTTCTTCTTCTTCTTCTTCTTCTTCTTCTCCTTCTCCTTCTCCTTCTCCTTCTCCTTCTCCTTCTCCTTCTCCTTCTCCTTCTCCTTCTCCTTCTCCTTCTCCTTCTCCTTCTCCTTCTTCTTCTTCTTCTTGCGTTTGCCCTTCTTCCGTAGCCAGTCAACAGCGTCAGGTTGAGCCTGATGTAAAGTTTCAAGACCTTCTTTGAATTTGGAGAGGTGGCATTCGTTGACTATGTGGGTCATAGTCTGTCTGCATGGGCATTGACAGGTTGATCCATACCCCCAACCTTTTTCTATCTTTCCTTAGCGGACCAGAGCTCAGGAGATACAAAGGTCCAGGACACATTGGTGAGGTCATCTGCCCAGAGAAGTTGGGGTGGAGTCATGGTAGCATCTATAACTTGGTGTCTAGAAGGTGGCATGACCTAAGTTGTGACAAAATGGTTAATGAACAGGAACCAAAAAGTAGGATCAGAGCAGATGAGATTAGGGGCTTTAGGGTAGAAGAAAGCTAGGGAAACCACTTTAGGCATGATCCTGGGGGGCATACAACTATGGTAGTTTTGCTTGAGTTTGGTAGCTAGCCTGAGGTTGGCTAAGAATATTATTTGAAAGAATGGTGTCAGAGTAGAGTGAAAGAGCTAGAAAGTTGGATTAGGGCAGGGAGTAGCTCCTGTTCTTGAAAAAAAAAATTCTGTGGCTAAAATGAACTATCTACCTCCATTTACCTGCTCCAGGGATATATATATATATATATATCACTAAATTTATTTATATAGTTACCAGAGCTGTGTAACTTCTAAGTCCCTATTGGTCTGAGCTTATTGCTTATGGTCCCATGGAACACTGAAGATTGCACTCATTTCAGGACCAGTCTTTTTTGAGTTGCAGTCCCCTTCGGAAACTGGGGCTATTCCTACCATCATTGCTTTATTTTTTTTTAATTTATTTATTTATAAAATAGAAAAGCTGACAAAAAACATAAAATAAGAGGGGTACAATTCCCACCACCAGACCTACGTATCTCATCCCCTTCCCTGATAAGCTTCTTACTCTTTATCCCTCTGGGATATGGACCAGGGGTTATTATGGGGTACAGAAGGTGGAAGGTCTGGCTTCTGTAATTGCTTCCATGATGAACATAGGCAGTGACAGGTTTATCCATATAAATTTTAATTTATATATATATAACATATGTTAATGTGAAGTTATTACTTTATTATAATCTAATTTCTCTTCTATTTATAATTAGACACTGCATTTATTTTTTAGAAAATGAATTGTGCAGTTTACAGTGTAATGTATAATTTTATATTAGGCTAATAAAGAGAATGTTATAAAAAATTTTAAATTAAAAAAAATCTATCCTGGGGACTGGGAGATGGTGCACCTGGTTGAGCACAGGCTACCGTGTACATGAACGCAAGTTTAAGTTCAACCCTACTCCCCACCTGAAGGGGGAATGTTCCATGGATGGAGCTTGTCTCTTTTTTCTCTCTCCCTCTCTTTTTCTTTTTTTTTTTAAAGATTTTATTTATTTACTAATGAGAAAGATAGTAGAGGGAAAGAGAGATAAAGAGAGAGAGAGAGAGAGGAGAGAGGACCAGACATCACTCTGGTGCATATGCTACCAGGGACCAAACTCAGGACTCACCCACTGTGCCACCACCTGGACCACTCTCTCTTCCTCTCTGTCTTTCATTTCCATCTCACTTATCTCTGTCACTATCCAATAAATATGTAATAAAATGGGAGTCAGGCGGTAGCACAGCGGGTTAAGCACAGGTGGCGCTAAGCGCAAGGACCACCATAAGGATCCCAGTTTGAGCCCCTGGCTCCCCACCTGCAGGGGAATCACTTCACAAGCGGTGAAACAGGACTGCAGGTGTCTGTCTTTCTCTCCCCTTCTTTGTCCTATCCAACAACAACGAGATCAACAACAACTACAACAATAAAACAACAAGGGCAACAAAAGGGAATAAATAAATAAATAAAATTTTTTTTAATATGTAATAAAATGTATAAGAAGGACAAAAAGGAAATCTACTCTGAAGCATAAAAGAATCATAAAATATCAGAGAAAAAAAAGGGAATGGAAGGGGGGCTGGAAAAATAATAATAATAAACACAGTTGTGACAATGAAACTGTCAATGAAATAAAATGAAATTATTGACTATCAATTCCTAATTCACTTTGAGGTAAATAAATTGAAATTCCACACTGAACAGCATTCTGCATTGAACAAGAGAAAGTGGAACAAGACAATGTCCCTGAGAATCACCAAAGCCCCATTTCTTTTCTTTCTTTATTTAAAAAAGGAGACATTAACAAAACCATAGGATAAGAAGGGTACAACTCCACACAATTCCCACCACCAGATCTTCGTATCTCATCCCATCCCTGATAGCTTTCCTATTCTTTATCCCTCTGGGAGTATGGACCCAAGGTCATTGTGGAATGCAGAAGGTGGAAGGTCTGGCTTTGTAATTGCTTCCCTGCTGAACATGGACATTGACAGGTCGATACATACTCCCAACCTGCTTCTCTCTTTCTCTAGTAGGGTGGGCCTCTGGGGAAGCAGAGCTCCAGACACGTTGTGGGGTCCTCTGTCCAGGGAAATCTGACCAAAGGCCCCATTTCTTACACATGTACTTACCTGCTCTCTTTCCACCTACATCTGAAGGAGACTCATTTAGCTTTCACTGATGAGCAAGATAGTGTTTCTGCACTCCCACTGAGCCCGTGAATTTGTTGTTTGTTTTTTACTTATTAAGGCGGCATATGTAGTCATGCCCTAGTTATGTCAGCTACCTATGCCCTTTGAAAGTTTTCTAATGACACACTGGACACCTGCATATATAAATGTCACCACTTGAAATGAGAGTCAGACTTTCGCTCACTGGAATGTTCTCTTCGTGATTTCAGTGTAATAGTATCCGTGACCTAATGAAAGCAAATAGTTCCAACCCCTTCTAAATAATGCTGGGTGCACTTTTTCTGCTCTGCATATACTTTGTGGTAAGTAGCTCAGTCTACACACAGAAACACTTCTGCTAATAGTTAAAGAAAATTCTCCTGACATAAGTGTGGCCCTAAACCTTTTAGGTTGTTTTCCAAATTCATTACTGTGGCAATGGTTTCTCCCATATCACTTTTGACCAGCATTACAGACTTGGCTTCCTACATATTTGATAAGGCATCTTTAAATCATAGTATTTTTTAGCAAAGGACCTTTGGAAATGATTATCAATAACTGTAGCCAATTTTAAACTCAGGCAGTGAAAGGTCAGTCTACATGTAGACTAAAAGTGGATAGGTTCATACTCCCTGAAGCAGGCTGTTCCTTCAGGACCTGCTATTTTGTTTGACCCAGTCTTCTTTCTATTTCAAGTATTTAGACAGTTTCCATTTGGGTTTTGATTAAACTTCTTTTCTTAACTTCAGTGCAAATTAAATGACTTTCTGTGTTAAGTCACACATTTTCTTGTTCGTTTGGTTGGTTTTTTTAAAAATATTTATTTATTCCCTTTTGTTGCCCTTGTTGTTTTATTGGTGTGGTTATTATTGTTCTTATTGTTGGATATGACAGATAGAAATGGAGAGAGGAGGGGAAGACAGAGAGGGAGAGAGAAAGATAGACACCTGCAGACCTGCTTCACCACTTGTGAAGTGACCCCCCCCCCCCGCAGGTGGGGAGCCAGGGGATCGAACTGGGATCCTTACGTCCTTGTACTTTGTTTCACCTATGCTTAACCTATGCACTACCGCCTGACTCCCACACATTTCTTTAGAAATGCCATCTCCCTTAGAAAATAGTCCATAGGTGAGAGTTAAAGAAAGGTAAAATATAGGATAAAATTTCTATATTCTTTTATTTCTTTTTTCCACCAAAATTGTATAACTGGAACTTGGTACCTGCAAAACTTTATCACTGCTTCCTGAAGGTCTTTTTCCCACTTCTTTTTCAATAGAGGATAAAAGATGGAGAAAAAGAGAGGGAGAGAGCAAGAGAGAAATACCTACAGAACTACTCTACCACTCTTGAAGCTTGCCTTCTGCAGATGGGGACCTGGATTTTGGCTTAAACCAGGAACTTTGCACATGATATAGTATTTGCTACCACCTGGCTTCAGTTGCAAAACTCTAATTAGCTATGGCCCATTGCAGAATATCCAAGGATGGGGCAGTGAGTGGAGAGGGAATGTGAGGTGGTGAAGGGCATATTGGACCAAGTATCCTATGGTGGAGGAAGATAAGTTGGTGAAGGTTGTGTTGTGCTATGACTTACCATGCAGAGATTAAAAAACAAAACCTGTACATAGGTGACAAGTCTTGTAAATCTTCATTTCCTTAGTAAAATTATCTAAGAGAAATTTTAGAAAACAGAATGGAGTATGCATGCTGGATTTCTTCCTAAGACAGTTCTGTGAATACATGGGATGCTTCTGGCTCATGTCAGGCTTGCCCATGTTGAAAGGACCTGTAGAGGGCACTCTAAGGCACAGGAGACTGCCTAGATCCCATTTCCTCATTCTCCCCTTTAAATCAACCTTTTCTTTGTAAAACTGGTACAAGAGGTGGAGGACAGAGACTCTAATCCAGGCAGCTATTCATTGATGTATCTATGACTGCATGATAGTAAACAGAAAAGGGATGTTTTTTCCTCCTTCTCCTCCTCCTCCTCCTATTCCTCCTCCTTCTGAACTCTGAAGCAACACCTGATTATTAACCCCCCCACCCCCACCCCCACCCCCACCCCCGTCTCCTTGCCCTCACAGACTCTGGTGATTTTGCATTTGAGTTCTACAAAGCTTCTGTAACTAAAGCAGGGTGTTGGCATGCCTAGTAGAGCATGCACATCACTGTGCACAAGAATGTAGCCTCAAATTCCTTCTCCAGATGAAGGGAAGAAGCTTCACAGGCAGTAAAGCACCAGTCTCTCATTCTCTCTCCTTCTCTATCCCCCTTTCCTTCTCAATTTCTCTGTTTCTATCCATAAAATGAAAGAGTCAGAGATTTCCAGAGGTGTGTAGCTATGGAGTAGCAGCAGCTGCCTTTTGCTTTCCCTCGTCAACTAGGAAAAGCAAGGAAAATCACCTGAAAACTCAGTAAATGAGCAAGGACCTGTGGAAGGATCCTGGTTCGAGCCCCCAGCTCCCACCTGCAGGGAAGTCGCTTCACAGGCGGTAAAACAGGTCTGCAGGTGTCTATCTCTCCCCCTCTCTGTCTCTCCCACCTCTCTCCATTTTCTCTTGTTCTATCCAACAGCGACAACAACAATAATAACTACAACAATGAAACAATGAGGGCAACAAAAGGTAAGAAAAAAATATTAAAAAAAGAAATCCAGGATTTTTTTTTTTGTGGAAAATCACCAACTCATAGATGATTACAGATATGTGTGCCTTAAGGACAGAAAATGGGTGTGAGAGAAATTCCTGGAACTAAAATTCCTTACTCAGGGACAGGATAACTGGCACCAAACTGGGAAAGTGACATCTGAAGCATACCACTTTGGGGTCTGAGTCAAAGAAACAACTGTTAGAAAGGAAGGAAGGAAGACAGGAAGGAAAGATGGAAGGAAGGAAGAAGAAGGAAGGAAGGAAGGAAGGAAGGAAGGAAGGACAGAAGGAAGGTAGAAAGGAAGGACAGAAGGAAGGAAGGAAGGAAGGAAGGAAGGAAGGAAGGAAGGAAGGAAGGAAGGAATGGAGACAGGAAAGAAAGAAGGAAGGGAGGGATGGAGGGAGGGAGGGAGAAAGGAAGGAAATGACCTAAGCCACAGGTGAGTACAAACACATGTGACTTGTGGATGTGAAAGAGGAGTGAGGGAACCATTCTCAAGATTAAAAACTGGTGCTCAGGGATGACTAGCATCAAATTGGGAGACTGTCAGCTGAACCACACCATTTCTGGGTCCAGGTTTAAGCAACAGATAAAAACAATTGCCTAAGGACTTCCAGGAGGCATGGCTATCCAGTAGCAGCTACCAGATCAGGCTTTTCCCCAAGACAACAATTATCTACAACTATGGAATTTAACAAAAATCCACCAACTATAGCTGAGACAATTGCAGAAACAGCAAAGCCTCAGCCACCATGTTGCAGATACTATCATGATTCTATCCTGACTTTCCTGGGAAGATACCAAGAATCATACATGACTAATATGAACAGTTCTATGGAAACAAATTGTACAACCTAGAAGAGTTGGATGCATTTCTAGAATTATACAACCTGCCAAACCACACCCAAAAGGAAGTAGATAGCTTAAATAAGCCAGTAGATAGCTTCCAGTAGATAGCTTAAATAAGCCAGTTTAGATATTGAATGGGTCATCACAATTTTCCCAAGAATGAAAGTCCAGCCCCAGAAAGCTTTACTAACAAATTCTATAAAGCTTTCAAAGAACTAGCACCTATTCTTATCAAACTATTCTAGAAAATTGTAGAAGGGCAAACACTACCAAATACATTCAGTGAAGTGAACATCACTTTGATCTCCAAAACAGGAAAGGACTCTACCAAGAAAGAAAGCTATAGATCTATATCCCTGATGAACATTGATGCAATGGCCCTGATCAAGATCTTGGCAAATCAAATCCAACAACATATCAAGAGAATAACTCAACAAGACCAAATTGAATTCATCCCTGGGAAATGGGAATAGTTTAATATCTGCAAATCAATCAATGTAACTCATCATATCAACAACAACAACAAAAACGATAAAAATTGCGTGGCCATATCAATTGATGCCGAAAATGGATTTGACAACATCTATTTATGATAAAGACCCTCCAGAAAATGGGAATAGAAGGACCATTTTCAACACAACAAAAACCATGTATGAGAAACCTACAGCTAGCATCATTCTCAATGGAAAATAGCTGAAAGATTTCTTCCTAAACTTAGGAACCAGACAAGAATTTCCACTATCTCCACTGTTATTCAGCATAGTTATTGAGGTCCTCACCACTGCAATCAGACAAGAAAGAGATATAAAAGATGAAACTGAACCACCACATATCACCAGAAACAAAAGAAAACTCTACATGGATCAAGGACCTGGATGTTAGACTAGAAACTATCAAATACTTAGAGGAAAACATTGGTAGAACTCTTTTCCATCTAAATTCCATAGGCATTTTTAATGATACAGACCCAATTGCAAGAAAGGCTAAAACAAAAATAAGCCAATGGGACTACATCAAATTGAAAAGCTTCTGGGAGTTGGGTGGTCCCGTTGCATGTTAAGCACACATGGCGCTATGCTCAAGGACCGGCATAAGGATGCAGTTCGAGCCCCCAGCTCCCCACCTTCAGGGGGGTCGCTTCACAGGCCATGAAGCAGGTCTGCAGGTGTCTATTTTTCTCTCCCCCTCTCTATCTTCCCCTCCTCTCTCCATTTCTCTCTGTCCTATCCAACAACAAGGAGCCCCAGCAATAACCTTGGAGGCAAAAAGAAAACAAGAAGTACCAAATTTAAAAGCTTCTGCACAGCAAAAGGAACCATTATCCAAACAAAGAGACCCTTTACAGAGTGGGAGAAGATCTTTACATGCCATACATCAGACAAAACACTAATGTCCAAAATATATAAAGAGCTCACCAAACTTAGAAACAAAAAAATTAAACAAAATAAAACAAAAAATTGACCCCATCCAAAAATAGGAAAAGGATATGAACAGAATAATCACTACAGAAAATATTTTTAAAAGAAGGTCATCAGACATATGGAAAATGCTGCAAGTCATTAATTGTTAGAGAAATGAAAATAAAGAAAGCAATGAAATACCACGTCACTCCTGTAAGAATGTCATACATCAGGAACAACAGCAACAACAAATGTTGGAGAGGTTGTGGGGACAAAGGAACCCTCCTGCACTGCTGGTGGGAATGTAAATTGGTCCAACCCCCATGGAGACATAAGCACTAATTAGAAGGGACATATGCACCACTATGTTTATAGCTTCACTATTCACAGTAGCCAAAGAGTGGAAGCAGCCTGTATGTCCAGCATCCAGTGACAAGCTAAAGAAGTTATGAGATATATATTACATGGAATATTACTCTATAATAAAAAATATGACAGTATGTCCTTTGGGATAAAATGGATGGAAGTGGAGGTCATTATGCTTAGAAAAATAAGTAGAGAGATGAAAGACAACTACCAGATGGTTTCTCTCACATGTGGAATCTACAGATCTGATTTACCTGAACTCTCCAAAAAAAAAAAAAAATCCAAACAAAACAGAAGCAAGAAAACTGTAAGACATAATAATAATTATAATGTTTATTAAAAAGAGGTTCTGGTCCATACCACACCATGACAACTTCCAGTAATGATGAGTAACTGGGCAACTATTCTTGTCCTTCCAAGATTCTATCCATCGTAGAAATGTCCTGACTTGGCCAGTGGTAGCAACTATGTCAGAGTTAAGAGAAAGAAAACTTCCCTGATCCCTGCCCTGCTGCTCACCTCCTACCTGTCAGGCTGAAATGTACAGTTACTTCCCAGTGCTTTGTGTGTAGGACCAGGAAAGAAGGAGGCCAGAATGACCGGATCCCCGGCTTCACTTTTACTACTTAAATGACTTGGATCTAAATCACTTTTTTTTTTTCCTACTGCCATGAATATTATTGCTGGGGCGCAACACCTGCATGAGGAAACCACTGTTCCAGTGACTTTTTTTCCCTTTTTATGTCCTCCTCTTATTTAATAGATGAGAGAGAAATTGAGAATGGATGGAGGAGGTAGGGAGAGAGAAAGAGAGATGCGAGATACCTGCTAACCGCATTAGCACTGCTTCACCTCTGCTGAAGCTTCCCCCCCCCCTGCTAAGAAGATACTTGGATAAAAGGAATAAAAATTCTAAGTTGCTTCCACTTATCTTACTTATAATTCTCCTGATTGATATAAACGGGGTGACACTGTTGCAGCCCCTTCAAGTGTGCTGGGCTGCTAGAAGTCACCCTTCAGAGAACTGCTCCCAGGACCTGGGTGACTCTTTATAGATGAAGTGTAGTGCCCCCTGCTGACTGACCAAAAGAGAAGGGGAACACTTTTTTTTTTTTTTGCCTCAAGGTAGAATACATTATGGGATCTAATTTGTACTCTACCATGCCTGTCCTTCCAAATCTCAGCTGAGTCCTGCATTCCTCAAGTCAGCCTTGTTTGGCTCCTCCCTGCTCCCTGTGTCTTTCCCCCTCCCTTACTGTCATCTCCTGGGAGCCACCGTCCTTTATGGGATCACATGCACTGGATGAAATAACTAAATAAGTTGATAGGACACAGTAAGTGTGTTGTCAAAAGCTGCTTGTTGGCAGCTCTGACATCTGACAGTTCTGTGGCCTGGAGCTCAGAATCAGCTCTCTCTCTCTCTTTCTCTCCCTCTCTCTCTCTCTCTCTCTCTCTCTCTCCCCCTTCCCTCCATACCCCCCCTTTCTCCCCCCCAATTGTAAATTGAAAATAATCCTATCTGCTACTGCCTACTGAATATCTGCTGGGAAAATCAGATGAGATCTTGGACTGTGGAAGTAGTTGCCTGAGTATCAAGCAAACATAAAGAAACTATTCTTTTGGAGCAGAGGGCAAATGTCAACCCAAAACTAAAAAACACTTCTGGTATTTTTAGTGGGACTCAACTACACAACACTTAAGATTCAGGAAGCATACTTCACGTCTTGTTCTCCTCCTAACTCGTTTCTCCCCACACTCTTCACGCTTCTCATCTAAGTATTTGCTCTCTTTGAGGAAACTTAAAAGATTGACGCTGGAGAAGTGGGCAGTGCATTTCCCATTAACCCACTGCTCACTATTATCATGCCATCTACTGCCTGCAGTGGCCACCACATGTTATTAAAGCCCGAGTTTTTTAAGTTCTATCAAATTTATTAGCTCAAAATGTATTGGGTTTTTAACTCTCCACAAGAACATAGGGGGCTGGGGTGTGGCTCACTTAGTTGAGCACATTCAACACAAGGACCTGTTCAACCCCAGGTCCCAACCTGCAAGAGAGACAATTCACAAGTGGTAAAGCACTGCTGCTGATATTTCTCTGTCTCTTTCCCTCTTTGTCTCCCCCTCTCAATTTCTCTCTGACCTATCACAAGAATGGTAAGAAGAGAAAGGAAAGTAGGGGAGAGAAGAAGGAGGGGGAGGGGAGGAGAGCGGAGAGGAGGGAAGGGAGGAGAGAAGAAGAGAGGGGAGGGGAGGAGAGGGGATAGAAGGGGAGAGGAGAGGAGAGGAGAGGAGAGGAGAGGAGAGGAGAGGAGAGGAGAGGAGAGGAGAGGAGAGGAGAGGAGAGGAGGGGAGAAAATTGGCTACAGGGAGTAGTGGATTGATCATATAGTATCCAAGCTCCAGTTATGAAAGAAAGAGAGAGAAAGGAAGGAAGGAAGGAAGGAAGGAAGGAAGGAAGGAAGGAAGGAAGGAAGGGAGAAAATAGACATCAACCGGAGTTGTTATAAATGGCAGTTTATGTTATATACTTCAAAATTTGTAATATTATCATGAATGGATAGAACACACCAAAATAAGAATGAATAAAACATGTGGTCCAGATGGTGGCTTGATTAGAAACATCCCAATGTGTCCAGAAGATTGTGGCATGTGTATAAAGTTTAATTTATCCACAAATGTGCTGCACTATTTATGATAAGATTTTGTTCTTAATAGCTATCTAATTAGAAGACTCAGCGTGAGGGAGTTAGAAGACATGAGTCAGTTCAGTTTGGTGCACAAAGTATTTATTGAGCACTTAGCCACCTTGGATAAAAGGGTATGGTCCCTGCTGGAAGAAACAACTCAAAACAGATCATTAAAATAAAATGTAGAGGACTGACAAAATAGATCACTTGGGTAGTATGCTTCTTTATCTCTGTCGTTATTTGTAAAAGGCATTGCTGAGTAGTGAATCCAGTGATGACCAAAAAAAAAAAAAAAAAAGAGGGGGTCAGGTGTCAGGCGGTAGTGCAGTGAGTTAAGCACACATGGTGCAAAGCGCAAGGACCTGCATAAGGATCCCCACCTGCAGGGGGGGGTCCCCTCACAAGCAGTGAAGCAGGTCTGCAGGTGTCTGTGTTTCTCTCTCCCTATCTGTCTTCCACTCCCTCTCCATTTTTCTCTGTCCTAGCCAACAACAATGACAGCAATAATGACAATAATAACGACAACAATAAAAATGACAAGGGCAACAAAAGGGAAATAACAGCTTCTAGGAGCAGTGAATTTGTGGTGCAGGCACCAGGCCACAGCAATAACCCTGGAGACAAGGAAGAAAAAAAACAAACTTCACCATACAGTGTGTTACTTCCTCGAGTTTTCTTGAAAATCACTCTGTATTCTTCCCAGATCTTTTATCTGTTGGCCTGTGTCTTTGTATTATAAATTCCAATTTCTCCTCTGGGACTATTCATTCACTCACTCACTTTTTTTCATGTACACATCTATGGGGAATCAAGTTCTTTCAGGTACTAGTCTAGACACTAAGAATTCTACTAAGAACCCAATAGACCCACTACAAACTGTCATATCTGGCAGCTTATAATTAAACAAAACAAAATTAAATAAATATTAGAATCTGTAGTTGTAAATAAAGACCAAGAGAAAAATATATAGGAGGAGGGGACTAGAATAACCAGAACAGCAAGTCAAGGAATAGCTCACCCAGCAGCACCACTCAGTGTAAGACTCAGAACTTGAGCCACATAGAAATGCCTGAGTGGCTCTGAAGGAAAGCTATGATGAGGTGTCCTGTTCTCTCCCCGTTCTCTAAATAAAGAGTGAAAAGTATTGGACCAGAACAGCTCATTATTGTCACATATAAAGGAGGCTCTGGGTTCAATCCCAGGCACTGCCTTGGAGGAGAAAGAAAAAGCAAGAATAGGTGGGAGAGAGCTAATCCCTCTTAGTCATTCACATCAGGAAAGGCCTCTAGCAGTGGACATCTGAACTGAGTACACAGAGTGTGCTAGGTGAAAGGAGCTGAGTTATCCGGCAAGCTGGGAAGAATGTGGGTTAAACAGGTGACCCAGATGGAGAGCTAGAATTCATGGCAGAGGAGCAAAGGGTCAGAGAATGAAGTTGGAGGAAGGCAGAGGCCATCTTGGGGACCATGAGAAAAGCTAGATTTTGTTTTCTGTGCCTTGTGGCTTTGAAATGAAATAGTTATTTAAGATGCACACCTGGACGGGAATCTGAAATCAGAGTCCTGGGCAGGAAACAGCAGACTTGGAGACTGCTAGCAGCTCTCTTGCCATGACCTGCTCACCCCCCTCCACTGGCCCCACCTTTATCCTCCAAATGTTCATTCTCAACACAGAAACATTTTAAATTAAGTCAAGATCTGATGTTTCTAGTCATGACTATGAAAAACTATGACCTCGCTCCTGCGTCCTTCAGAGTAGAATCAAGAGACCTCCTTACAGTGAGTTCCGTGGTCTGACTTAGTCTGACTTTAGTTCGTAGTCCTCTGCTCTGCCCTTCTGTTCCAGTCACTTTAACTTCCCAACTTTTCTTCCTTTCTGTTTTTTTTAAATCTTTTTCTGTTTTTTTTTCCTTTTTTTTTTTCTAGTCTTATCACTGAGGCTTCGTGCCTGCACAATTCCACTGCTTCCAGAAGACTTTTCTTTAATATATATATATACATGGTAAGAGGGAGACAAAGAGAGACACCAAAGCCTGCTCCACCTTCTTTGAAGCTTTCCCAATGTAGGTGTACCCATGTGTTGGCCAGGGACTGGAACACATGTGTACAGGTACACATGTAGGGTACACGCATGTACACAGGTATAGTGTGTGTACTTTACTGGGTGACCTATTTCCTGGCCATCTGGTTCATCTTCAGACATGAAGACACACTCTCAGCATGTTGTTAACTCCACCTAGAACCCTCTTTCCTGGTTAGCCCTGACTAACTCCTTCATCTCTTCCAAGTCCCTGTCCAATGTCATCCTCTTAGTGGGCACTCTATTTATGCTAATGCTCTGCTCCCATCTTCACCATACACCTGACACTCTGAGCTCCCTTGCCACAACACATACCTTCTTCAGTGGTTTCTAGAGTTTACTTACTGTTGCATCAACACCTTATTGTCTAGTGACCACTATTTGATTCTAGAGTATTCTCTGGAGCCATGAGAGTTCTCCATTGGCATAGAGCTCTCTCTCTTTAAGGTCTGGTGAAGCAATTGTTTTCTTGTCTATTTACCTATAGATGAAACTTTGTGACTTTTTTTTTTTTTTGCCCCAAAGAAGGTGAACCAAGCTTGGCCAGAAGCTTTTGTGGTCAGCACACACTCTATCACACTGATTCCTCTTTCTAAAGTGGCTTTTCCACTCTGGCCCTTGAGGACTTGGACTAGGTGAACAGAGCTAGAGAGAGGGTATTTTTATCCATAGAAAAAGCATTAATCACACACGAGCAGGAATAGATTTTGAAGTATTAAGAGGTAGCAGTTTCCCTTCTGGTTTGACACCGGTTTAGGCTAGACTTCCTCCACTGAAACCCTGACTGTCTATGTGCTGGCTCCATGACTTTAAATAAGACAGCAGACTTACTTGTGCCTTCCTATATTCATATAAAATTAAGGATATAATGTAGGTGGGAAGGAAATTTATATACTTTCAATGGGAATGTAATTTGGTCCAACCCCTGTAGAAAACAGTCTAGAGACTTCTCAGGACGCTGGAATTTATGACACCAGCAATAGCCCAGCAATTCATCTCTTCAAGATATATCCAAAGGAAGCAAAAATGCCCATCTGAAGATATCTATGCACACCTATGTTCATAGTAGCACAATTTGTACTAGCTCAAACGTAGATGTAACTCAGATGCCCAAGGACAGATGAGTGACTAAAATTTGGGGTGGGGGGATAATAGACAGTCAGCTCTCAAAAATGATAAAGTCATCTCCCTTGTGTTATCTTGGATGGAACTTGAAAGAGTTATATTAAGTGAAATAAGCTGAACTGAGAAGGATAAATATCAGATGATCTTACTCACATGTAGAAGTTTACAACCAAGGGCAGAAAATGGAAACAGAAGTGGAAGTTTGTAACTGGTTTGGTGTGTTGCACCAAAGCAAAGTACTCTGTGGAGCGAATGAGATGAGATGGAAGGGCTTCAGAGTCCTAGAGCATGATGGTAGAAAGGCTCTAAGTTGAGGATGAGGGTTTTGCAGACACCTATCCCAGAGAGATGAGGGAATGGACCCATGTGTATACAGATGTACGATCTAATCCATCAACCACCCCAGCAACAAACAACAACAACAAAATTAATGGCAATTATAATAGTGCCTGCTCAGAGAGCTACTCTGAAGCCTAAATGAGTCAGTGCACAGTGTGTTTAAAATGGTGCCTGGCAGAGACTAAGGGCTGATCTGGAAAGAAGAGTTGAGGATTGTGCAGACCTCAGTTTTCAGGATCTCAATTATGTGATCAAAGAGTCTCCTATTTCATTAGGTAGGAAGAAATATTTCCCATCAGCAGTTCAAAGATTTTTCTTTTCTCTTTGTTTATCAGAAAGCTCTAGAAGGTTAATATTACAACAGGGTGAGAAAGAGCTGAAAAGTGGAAACAGAGAGACTGGTTTGGAAGAAGATGTGATAACTTCACTGTGGGAAACTGAAAGCAAGCTTACTGTGCCACAGGAATGACAAGGAAGAAAGACATGGAGGCTGATGGTGTCATGAATAAGATGCTGTAGGTGGCTAACTAAGAAGCAAAGCAAGAAAAGGGGGACACAGGTCAAAACTAGGCCTAGGTGAGCTTAATTTATTGTAGCACAGCAAAAGACAGGGCTGGGGCAGAAGGATGTGATGGCTAGGCTGTTGAGCACCCAGGACATTCTACTTAAGAGAAACTTGAGCAGCCAAGTGGTGGCATACACACTACAAGTGTGTAAGGACCAGGGTTCAAGCACCAGTCCCCACCTGCGGGGGGAAGAAGCTTCATAAGTAGTGAAGCAGTGTGGTGGTTGTCTATCTCTCTCTCTCTGTCTCTGTCTCCTTCTTCCCTCTTTTCTCTGTATCCATAGTAAACAGTATATTTTTTCAAAAGAGAGAAACTTGGGTTGGTGGTGGGAACTTGAGTTGGTGGTGGGAGATAAGAAACTACATTCATATATCAAAAACTGTCCTATAAACTGCCATTTGCCCATAAAATGGTCTAAAAACATTATCTTGTAGACCTGTCAGTTAACAAGATAGGGGAAAAAATATAAAAAGCAAAAGTTATCCAAAAGTTTCAGGATCTGGGTGGATGACACAGTGAATATAATGAAACATCAGCCAACATGGTGTGATCCTGAGGGGCAAAGGTCTTATGAGGCAGTTGAAAAAATTCTACGTTAGACATCTGGGTATCAAGGTCAAGCTACTGAGAAGGAAATGAGTTATCATAAACTCAAACTTAATTATTTTATGCCATATTCAAAAGCCACTCAGAGAACCTTATCCGAATTTATTTAAAATTTTTCCTTTCCCTCATTTTCTGCTTCATTACTCTAATTTTCTTCATCCTATTCTATGGCACAGGATTAAAAAGTTTACTTTTTGTATTCTCATGTTATCTGTAAAAACAAGAGCCTTTTTTATTTTATCCATTGCCTTGTCCTCTTAGGATAGTACTTGACCCTGTAATCTTTCAGGAAATATTTCCTGAGATAAAAACTTTTTTTTTCTTTTAGTCTATCAAACCAAAGTAAAGAACCCTGGGATAGGGATGGGGGATGTTCAGGACTTAGGGAGGGCCAGTGTGGGAGGTTAGGTGTTATGCGGAAAACTAAGAGATGTTACACATGTACCAACTACTGTATTTTGCTATCAGCTGTAAACTATTAGTCCCCCCAATAAAGAAAAAATAATAATTAAAAAAAAACTTTGTTTCTAATCTGTTTTTATTTATTTATTTTTATTGGTGACTAGTAGTGGGCTACAAGGTTATAAAATTACAGGCTATATCCCACACCCCAACCACCACCAAAGTTCTGTATTCTACCCTCCCACCTCCTAAAGATAACCACCATAGTTCTCAGAAAGTCTTATAAACAATTTTTATGCTTCTTGGTTAGTTTGTTTTGCAAGTCCAAGTATAGCAGCTCTCTAAGTTCACCACATGAGTAAATCCATCCAACAGATGTCTTTCATCTCTTTATGTATTTATTTCACTAAGCATAATCACCACTAGTTCCATCTAGTTTGTCCTTTCAAAGAACACAATATCATCTTTTTTATTATTATTATTATTATTGCAGAATAATATCCCAGAAATTAGAAAAGATTTCTTTGGAGGAAAAATTAAAAGTTTTATCACAGTTTCCCTTATTATGATCATAGTCTTCATAAATTATTTCACCTTTCAAAACTAACAGAATTCTAGATAAACATTAAGGATGTTGAATTTTCAAAACTTACCCTTCTTGATCCTGAGTGACCAGTTGAGTCTATCAACTGGGAATGTGAAAGAGTTTAGAAAGAAACAAGTTGTTTTTAAGAGTAAAAGCAGTGGGGCTGGTTGGCGGTATACCTGGATGAGTGCGCACATTATAGTGTGCAAGGATCCAGGTTCGAGCTCTGGCCCTCATCTGCAGGGGGCAGTATCATGAGCAGTGAAGCAGTGTTGCAAATGCCTTTCTTTTCCTCCCTATCACCTTGGACCTCTCAGTTTCTCTCTGTCTTTATCCAAAAAAAAAAAAAAAAATCAATAAAAATATTTTTGAAAAGAGTAGAAACCATATTGTCAGTAAACATTATATAACATAGATGTCTACAAACTGAGATAGGTAACATAAACGTCTTGCCGTTCTCATCTCACTGGATTGTAAAGTCAGAGTCAGGATTCTAAGAGATTTGTTTTGTGTTTATCTAAATTGATGTCCCCGGCATTCTTTCTTGTTCTAGTATGAGATTTTTCCTCCCTGCGTCAGTTGGTCATACGACTATCCCTGTTAGTTTATACAGTATCTGGTGGTAAATGATTCATACTTCTGATCTTTTTGCCCTTAATTCTACAGTTTTGGGGTTTTTTTGCTGTTGATGCAGGACAAAAGCAAAGAATGAAGATACATTCAACTCTCCCAAGGACTTGGCACACATTATTCATTTAGTCCCTATAACCATGATATAAACTCAATTCTTTTTTAAAAATTTATTTTATATTTATTTATTTATTCATTTTCACTTTTGTTGCCCTTGTTTTTATTATCGTAATTATTATTGTTGTTGTTATTGGTGGTGTTGTTAGATTGGACAGAGAGAAATGAAGAGAGGAGGGGAAGTCAGAGGGGGAGAGAGACACCTGCAGACCTGCTTCACTGACTGTGAAGTGACTCCCCTGCTGGTAGGGAGCTGGGGGCTTGAACCAGGATCCTTATGCTGGTCCTTGCGCTTCACGCCACATGTGCTTAACCTGCTGGCTATCACCCAACTCCCAAAATCAATTATTTTATTACCTATTGATCCATCTCTTCAAATTGTCCTTCATTACTTAGATATGTTAAATAACTTCATTTAAGCTGTACAACTTCTGAGTGCCAGTGCTCCAACTTGAACTGGAGTCTGTGAATGCCAAGTTTTAATGCTACAGGCCAGGGTCAAAGGAAGGGACAAGCCAGCTGGTTCACTACCCGGGGATGATGATCTATAAATAGTGCAGAGCATATTGGACTAAGAGTAATGTGTTGTCAGTTCACTCATATTTCCACACACCAGTCTTCACACAATTGTATTTCAGTAGCCCTCCCACCAAAGCAAGCTGATCGTCAAGTGAGAAAAACACTTCTTGGGCAGCAGCATGTACAGCCTCAGATTTCTGGGAAGCACAAGGCTAGGTAAACTTTCAGTTTCAGGCCATGTCCCACCAACCAAGTGACATTTTCCTGAGGTTCATGATCCATTCACAGTCAGCTCAGTCTCTAAACCAAAAGCATGCCAGTGACAGCACCAGTGCCTGGGTCATTCATTGGGGATAACATTTCACATGAAGTTTGACCTTGCTTTAGTAAGTTTCTATAAAAGTCGTTGAGTTTGGACAGTGCCAAGTGATGACTAGTAACCTGTCCATTGACATGAAAATGGGATTTTTAAAGAAAAGTTATTATTATTTTATTTTCTAAATGAATGAAAGTTCCAGCCAGCTTGATCTGGCCTTACCTCTCACCACACAACAGATGGACCTCATATATAATACACCTTTCCACACACATTTATTTGTTGTGTTACCCTCTAGAACAATAATTTATCTTACTTCCCCCTAGTGCTATGCTACAAAATACAAGGCTAAGCCTAGACATTTTCGTTGACCTTCTTCTGAACTGGCAGAGCTAAAAGTTTCTCCTCTAAGACAGGCTTTACCTTCTTTTCCACATCATTACACACATAGAAATTGTGGTAATGGTGTAGAAGATAAATTTTTCTGCATGATAACCTCACAAGGCCACTGAGGTTATGAGGACAAAGACCTCATAGACCTTGCCTCTCCAGGGACTATTTGACAGACCCACAAGCCAGATGTGAGGGGAAGGTATACATCTTGGCACAGCTGTTTTATGCTTCCCCCGTATGCTGTCATTAGAAACACTAGGTTTTTCTGTTACTCTGATCTTGACCTAGCTTTGCTTTGTCTCATGTATTGTAAATGCTTTAGTAAGTAAATAAATAAATGCTTATTAAAAGAGGTCTACTGAGTGGGAAAAAGAAATCTGAACTTTGGTGCTAGGGAGATGGCTCAGTATTGGAGTATAGTTCTTGCCTGTAGCCACATGAAAAAAAAAAAAGACAAAATATATAGAACACCAGGTTCAAGCTTGGCCCCCATGTACTGGGGGGAAGCTTCAGTGCAATAGAGTCCTTTACTTTATCCCTCTGCCTCTCTCTGTTTGCAAAAGTCAGCCCAAAGTGATAAAGCTCTTTTTAATGACAAAACAAACAAAAACATAGAGAATATAGTAAGTGTCAGAAAGGTGCCCTCTATTTCTATCTCTCTTGATCTCATAAAATTAAAGTAAATAAAGTCTAAAATGATTTTATTTGTCCTTAAGGGGTAAATATGTCTTTTCTCTCTCAACCTGTACTTGCATGAATTTATCCTTGCTCTTTGCTGAAGTACCAACCACCATGTCCTCCCAGGCTCCTTGCTGGGGCAAGAGCAAACAGATCTAAGCAGAACCATCCTGTTATTATCTGGACTGTTCTGGTCCTTGTCAATCCAGTGGCCAGTAGGTAGGATAGAGCTAGGATATACTTTTATGTAGACATTATCTTATGAAGGTAGTTTACTGAAACAGAGAATAGTGCATCCCCTGAGTGAGTTCATAAATTATTGTACAAGTTCCTTTTTTGAGTAAATTTTTTATATTTATTTATTTATTTATTTATTTTTCCTTTTGTTGCCTTTGTTGTCTTTTATTATTGTTGTAGTTATTATTGTTGTTGTTATTGATGTTGTTGGATAGGACAGAGAGAAAAGGAGAGAGGAGGGGAAGACAGAGAGGGACAGAGAAAGATAGACACCTGCAGACCTGCTTCACCGCTTGTGAAGCAATTCCCCTGCAGGTGGGGAGCTGGGGCTTGAACCTGGATCCTTATGCTGGTCCTTGCAATTTGTGCCACGTGCGCTTAACCCAAAGCGCTACCGCCTGACTCCCCCCCCCCTTTTTTTTCCTTTTCATTACTTCATTGGAAAAATATTAGGTTGTTTTCACAGTGGAAGAGTTCTACATTATCCCAGAGTGAGTGTCAGCATCCTTCACCCTGCACTAAACTTTCATCCTCCCACTTAGTGGTTAAGGAATTCAACCATTCAAAACAGGTTGTTCGAAAATTATATTTGGACATCATGTTTAGATGCTCAGATTTGAATATGACCCCATGCAGGAAGGGATTTTGCTTGCTTTATGATCTCTTTAACCTTAGTAGAGAGCCTAGTAAGTAGTGTGTTTTTAACACTTGCTTTACAAATAAATTAACCATTGATAAAAACTTACTGGAGGTTCAATGTCTTCATCTAAGTAATGGAACAGATAATAGAATAAAATTACATAATGCAGACTTATGATTCTCCTCCAGTTTTTTCCAAGTATCTTCCCTTTCTGTTTAAGTTGGCTTTATTTATTTGTGGGGGAGAGACGGGCCAGATAAAACTGGCACATGCAGTGATTATTCTTGGGACCTTGTACTTGAGAGTCCAGTGTTTTATCCACTGTGTTACCTCCTCGACTTTTGTAAAGCTTTGGAACTTAACTTGCTTAGTAACAGCAGGAATCCCAATTCCACTGCTAGTCTCATATGTTAATGAAGCTATGTTTTTTCTCTCAGTTTAGCTGATGTGTTCTTATAAAACTAGGATGTTTCTACCCTGGATACATATGCATGGGTTTTCCAGTCATCCCCCTTTGTCTTCTTAAGGTTGTGGCAAGTAAAAGAGATAATGTAGGTACTGGTAACATCCACGTTTATTGAGGACATATGTGTCAGGCTCATTGTTAATTATTAAACATGCATTATGTCACTTAGTCCTCAAGGAAACTTCATTGTGAGGGGGTATTTTGATAATACCCATTTGAAAGAAAGAAATTCAGGGTTAGATATGTCAAATAAAATGCCAGGACATCAGACAGTTAGTAGAAGAGAGATTAGGTTCATGCTGTCAATCACTGCATTGTATTGCTACAGGAAATTCCTTAAGTTATTTGAGGTAATTCCATTTGAAGAGACACAAAGTGTTGCTTCACTAAATGTTTAATGCTCTTTAAAGATGCAGGCTAGAATCTGCACCTCCCAGCCCCCAACATACGGTTTGTGAAGTTTTTTCCATGCAAACAGCTGGGGGAGCTTGTAGGCAGCTAATCTTCTCATTCTCTGTGTTCTCAAAAATAATCCACCAGCTCAGTAAGAAGTACCAGCATTAGATTCTGTTACTAGTTCAAGTAAAGATTTACGACTTCCAGAGTTCTTGTGTGTGTGTGTGTGTGTGTGTGTGTGTGTGTGTGTGTGTGTGTGTGTGTGTGTGTCTGTGTGTGTGTGTGTGTGTGTGTCTCTCTGTGTGTGTGTGTGTAGCGGGAAAATGTACTGAGGTGGCTGCATAGTCTGTGGCCCTCTGGAGAACTGACAGAGGTGTGTCACTGAAGCAGTGTTTTGGAAAAATGAGATTTTATCTAATCTTGAAGGGAGGAAGCATAAAGCAAGGAATGAAAAGATGCCATGTCTAGACACCTGGAATCAAATTTAGCTCCATGAAGGAAGGAGTTTAGTTTCATTATTTTCCCCCTTTTATAGTGTCTGGTACTTAGTGTGTTCTCCAAATTTACTCAATGAGTGAATGAACAAGCAAAGAAATGAAATAGCTTGTTGAAGACTCTCTTTCTTCATGTAAGTGATGGTTATGTCTCAGGAAACATTGTCCTTAACCAATAAAACAAATAGTACACAAGTAGGAAGTCTTACACTATAAGACTCATTGTTTCTCTGGATCCTTTCCTTCTCAGTAATGATGTCTAGAATTTTTTTCTTTGTTGTTCCTGACATAAGCAAAGTACCACTTGACCTCTGCCACCTGCCAGTTTTCTCCCTATCATACCAAATGACAGACACCTGAATAGGTATTTTCTATAGTGACTCAGATCTCAGTACCAAGGGGACACTGCAGCCAGTCCACAGGATGTGGACTGTCAATGTCCAGCTGTGCTGCATCTGCCTCAGCATCAAAGCCAATACTTATCAACCAGGGTGTCAAATGGAGTAGGAGAGCACACTCAGACTGAGGTAAGTTACAGGTGAAATAGGTAATGCAGTGACATCAGTAACCACACACATAATACAACATTGGGAACCAATAATAATTGTTAAAGAAGAAAAGGCACATTGAAAACTTCTTTTTCTTTTGAGGTTCTTTTTAAAATTTAATTTATTTATAAGTAAAAAATAGAAAATATCAACAAAACTATGTAAGATGAGGGGTACAATTCCACACAATTCCCACCCCCAAGAACTTTTTTAAATTTATTTTTATTTAAGAAAGACTAAATTAACAAAACCATATTTATCCAAAATGGAGATTGTGCTTTCTTCATATGGATGTAGGATGTCCTAACAAAAACATTTTCTAAGACTTTTTTTCCCAGAGCACTGTTCAGCTCTGGCTGATAGTGGTGGGGGAATTGAACCTGGGACTTTGGAGACTAGACATGAAGGCATGAAATAGTCTTTGTATAACCATTATGCTATCTATCCAACCCACAAAAACACTGTTTGTTTTTAATCAAAGCACTGCACAGCTCTGGCTTATGGTGTTTCTGGGGATTCATAGTGGGACCTCAGAACATCAGCCATGGAAGTTTTTTGTAATGTTACCCCAGCCCACAAAAACATTTTTTAAATTAATGTGTCTAAATTAAAAGTATCTCTACCACACCTTTTTGTATAATGAAGTGTTCAAGTATATCTCCTCTGACTTTTTGCTTGAACTTTTAAAAGCAAATTGGTTATATATCCTATGGGAGAATATAATGAAGATTCCTTATGTTCCATTGCATATGTTAAGGTTTATTACAGAGAGACTTCACATGAAAGAGGAAAGAGAGAGAGAAGACAAGGCCAGGTGGCAGCGGTACACCTGGTTGAGCACCCATGTTAACTTGTTGAATAATCCAGATTTGAGCTCCTGCTGCCCACTGAAGGGTGAAACTTCACACGCAATGAAGCAGGTCTTCAGGTGTTTCCCTCTCTTGTCTTCTCCTCCCCACTTAATTTCTCTCTATCCTATCTATTAAAAAGAAGAGGGGAAAAAAGGAAAAATGGGCACCGAGAGTGGTGGGCCCAGCAATAACCACTGATGGCAAAAAAAGATAGGAAGGAAGGAACGAAGGAAGGCAAGGAAGAAAGAAGGAAGGAAGGAAGGAAGGAAGGAAGGAAGGAAGGAAGGAAGGAAGGAAGGAGGGAAGAAGGGAAGGAGGGAAGGAGGGAAGGAAAGAAAAGAAGAGGAAAAATATTAAATGAGAGAAGACTGTTAACTTTTGTAAGCCCCAGATTTAACCATCTACATAACTGAAGATATCAATACGCTTATCTAAGTTAAGGGTGCTGAGAAGACTGAGTAGGGGTCAGTGAAGTACAGCTGTTTTTTCCTCCTCCTTTCCTCCTCTTCCTTCTCCTCCTCCCCTCCTCCTCCCCCTCCTCCTCCTCCTTTTATTTTTTTTCTTTTGCCTCCAGTCACTGGGACTTGGTGCCTCACTATGAGTCCATCACTCCTTACAGCCACCTCTCACATTTTATTGGATAGAACAGAGAGAAATTAAAGAGGGGAGATGGAGATAAAGAGGGAGAGCAAAAGATAAACACCTGTAGAACTGCTACACCCCTTGTGAAGTGGCCCTGCTACAACTGGGGAGCAGGAGTTTGAGCTTAGTAATATGTGCACTTAACTGGGTGCACCACCACCCAGCCCACCTTCCCTCACCCCCCCCCCCCACAACTCATGCTTCTCAGTGACACTTTGCCAACACTTTTATATGGATAAAAAATAAAGTAACAACTGAGTAAGGCATCTCTATGTCAGTAAATAAAAACAGGACCTCTCGCTGAAAGACATACCTTCAAACTTTTGCTGTTGGAAATTGGCCTTTCTACTCTGCTCCTCTAACTAAAGGTCTGTGGTTCTGGGGAAACTTCTTTGCACTGAGTTCAGTCTCTGCTATACCTTATCCATTGGCCCTCATGGCCACAAATTTGATCTTCACCAGTAACTGCCCTACTTCCAAATTTTGAAGCTAAATATCCAGTTCATGATGACATTTTGCAATTACGATTTTTCTGGGCACTTCTTATACAACTGTTCTTTAATCTTGTGTTTATTTCTGAGCCTGTTATCATCAGATTTCATGACTTTAAACAAGATCTCCCATCTCCTCTTCTTCAGGGCAGCTGAGTCTCTTGTACCCTCTGTTTTCACATTTTTTTAAGAGAGAGAGAGAGAGAGAGAGAGAGAGAGGGAGAAACTTGTACAATAGTGTTTATGGGAACTACTTTGAAAACATGTTCTCCCTCATGAAAACAGCCTTTATAGCATCCAGTATCCTTGGGTCCTGTTATCATTAATGGACCTCCATCTTCCGTTCTCACTCTTCACATTTTCAACACAATGCCCTGCCACAGAATTTCTGGAAGAAATTGCAGCATACACTCCCCGAGCTTCTTGCTTTCTCTGTAACTCACTGTCTATCCTCTGAACTCCTTTCCTCCAGTTTTAGAGTATGATATGTCTCTCCTCCAGTTGAAAGTAAAGCTTGACATGATGGCAGAGGAGGACCTAGTGGGGGTTGTATTATTGTGTGAAAATGTTATTATGTGTTTACAAACTATTGTATTTTAGTATAGAATGTAAATCATTAATTCCCCAATAAAGAAAATAAGAAAAAAGAAAGAAAGAAAGAAAGAAAGAAAGAAAGAAAGAAAGAAAGAAAGAAAGAAAGAAAGAAAGAAGTCAAGCCTGTGCCTTGAGTATATTATCCATTATCTACTCAGGACTCATTTCTCAAAGTTCTTATTCTGTCTCTCACCAGAATGTTGAGCCTCTTCTTGACGTTGCCCCAGAGCTGTTTTTTAAGTTCTCTGGCTTGATAATACTTTTACATTGACTCAATTTTTTAATGATTAACTAATTATGTATTTATTTTGCCCCCAGCATTATTTCTGGGGTTTGGTGCCCATACAACTTCACCACTTTTATTTTTATTTATAAAAAGTGAGTGTGTGTGTGTTTGTGTGTGTGTGTGTGTGTGTGAGAGAGAGAGAGAGAGAGAGAGAAATGAGAGACACTTGCAACACTGCTTTACTGTTCATGAAACTTCCATGCTGTAGAATGGGGTCCTGGACTTGAACCCAGATTGTGTGGATCCAGATAAGCCACCACCAGGCCACCACTGATTCTACTTCTTGTCTCTCATTTTCACCCACATTTTGCATATGTGGAGTCCGTCCTCTCTCCCATTTTCTCCTCTCCAAAGTCATTGACCTGTTGCTTCAATTTTCACCATCTGCAAAACTGTTCTTAGTAAACTCATCACAGGTCATAAAAGAACTGATGTTTAGTAATTTCAATTTCAAACATGCTCTACTATCTTCGTATTTCTCCCCTAGCTTTATGCTGTTACATTTTTCAAACTTACAAGAAGGCTTAAAGCACAGTGGGCACTTATGAATGGCCATTACCAAATCTGTTATCCACTTGTTAGCATTTGGTCCCCATGCTGCTGATCTGCACATCGCACTTAGTAGTTGCAGACATCATAACACCACACTCACTCGTGAACACTTCAGCATTTCACCTCCTGTGAAGAAAGAGATCTTCATAAAGAATGACAGTTATATTATCTGCACAACCAAGAAAATTAGCAGTAATATTGTAATGTCTTGTGACTGCCCCGGTAATAACTTTTACAACTTTCCTCTGGAAATCGGGATTTGGGCAATATTTAAACAATCAATTAGGTTTCTTTGATCCCACATTCTTTTGCTATCTGGATGGGTACTTCAGTATTTTCTCTTGACATTGATTTAAGAGTACAAACCAATTGTTTCATGATATCCTGTATTCTGAGTGTTTTCTTCTAACTATATTTAAATCATTCCTTTCTTCTGTAAGCTGCCATTTTCAGTTTAGAAACACTTTTGGCAGGGCCTGTGGTGGTGCACTTGATTGAGAGCTTAATTTACAATGCATAAGAACCCTTGTTTAAGCCTCAGGTCCCCACCTACAGGGGAAAAGTTTCACAAAAGGTGAAGCTGTCTCTCTATCCCCATTCCCTCTTTATGTCTTTCTGATCCTATCAAAAATAAATAAAATTTTAAAAATAAAAAAGAGACACTTTTAGCAATGATAAATCTCATAAGTAATGTTTCTTCCACCCTTTATACAATTAGTGATGCCAAGATTGATCACTTTGACAAACAGTGGTCAATCAACCTCACAGTTTATTTGTAATTATTATTATTATTATTATTATTATTATTATTATTAATTTAAGAAAGGATTAATTAACAAAACCATAGGGTAGGATGGGTACAATTCCCACCACCCAGTCCCTCTCCTGTTAGCTTTCCCACTCTCTATCCCTCTGGGAGCATGGACCCAGGGTCATTGTGGGTTGTAGAAGGTGGAAGGTCTGTCTTCTATAATTGCTTCCCCACTGAACATGGGCATTGACTGGTCGGTCCATACTCCCAGTCAGCCTCTCTCTTTCTCTAGTAGGGTGGGTCTCTGGGGAAGCGGAGCTCCAGGACACGTTGGTGGGGTCTTCAGTCCAGGGAAGCCTAGCCGGCATCCTGATGACATCTGGAACCTGGTGACTGAAAAGAGAGCAAACATACAAAGCCAAACAAATTGTTGAGCAGTCATGGACCCAAAGCATGGAATAGTGGAGAGGAAGTGTTAAGGGGATACTCACTGCAAACTCTAGTGTACTTCTGCTTTCAGGTATATATTTTGTAGTAGTTTATGGATATTTGTGAACATATATTCTCTCTCACAGAAACTGGTCTATATCTAGGTTTTGGGACTTTGTTAGAAAGTGAACCACCTGAGATGAAATTAGAGTATACTATGAAAGGAAGCGTCTCACCCAAGTAATGAAGCTGAAGGGTTGTCATTCCACACGTGAAGTCTCTGGACACAGTCTGAAGTGAAGCATGTTGAGGTAGCCATCGTTGCGTTGATTGGATTGTGATCGGCAGATGCAATATTATTTGATATGGATTGGGAGAGGCATACAGGAAAGTGGGCCCTATCCAAAAGTTCCAGGAATGGGGTAAGTAGAGGCTCTATAGAGGAGATGTGAGGTTCCTGATGTCTTAGGGTTCAAAAAGACAATCGATAGTTAATGTTATCATCACATTATTTGGTAATTGGGTTAACTTTGAAAAGTCCGTTTGTTAGGGTTTGCTGTACAGTAACCAGTATCTTGTATATAGCTGTGCTATTGGTTGCTTCTGATCTACTTGGTCTAGGCTTTTGAGAGAGTCTGTATATCAATTATACAGCCTATGTATTAAAAAGATTCAGTATGTGTTTTAAAAAACTTCGAGACATACAATTAATTTTCCCCCTCATATTAATTAAATAGTAATTTATATGACTACATTTTACTAGGAGTGTACATAAACACCATTCACACCACCTAAAGACTGTGACCCATCCCTCGCACTCACTCCCACCCCCCACTGGCCCAGGAAGCTGCATGTCTACCCCTCACCACAAGGTTTTTACTTTGGTGCCCTACTTACAATTTGGTCAGGTCCTGCTTTTAGTTTCCCTTTCAGATCTTCTTCCTCAACATCTGTTGATGAGTGGGATCATCCCATACTCATCTTTATCTTTCTGACTTAGCTCACTTAACATAATTCCTTCTAGCTCTGTCCAAGATGGGTCAGAGAAGGTGGGTTCATTGTTCTTGATAGCTGCATAGTATTCCATTGTGTATATGTACCACAGCTTTCTCAGCCACTCATCTGTTATTGGGCACCTGGGTTGCTTCCAGGTTTTAGCTACTATGAATTGTGCTGCTATGAACATAGGAGTACACACCTCTTTTTGGTTGGGTATTATGGTGTCCTTGGGTATAACCCCAGGAGAGGAATTACTGGATCATATGGAAGGTCCATGTCTAGCCTTGTGAGAGTTTTCCAGACTGCTCTCCACAGAGGTTGTATCAATTTACATTCCCACCAGCAATATAAAAGGGTTCCTCTGTCCCCACAACCTCTCCAGCATTTGTTGCTGCTGTCCTTTTTGATGTATGCCATTCTTACAGGAGTGAGGTGGTATCTTAATGTTGTCTTAATTTCTCTGACAAACCTAGAGCAGTTTTTCATATGTTTGTTAGCCTTTTGGATTTCCTCTGAGGTGAATGTTTTGTTCATATCCTTTGCCCATTTTTGTATGGGGTCATTTGCTTTTTTGGTGCTAAGTTTGCCGAGCTCTTTATGTATTTTGGTGATTAGTTTCTTGTCTGATGTCTGGCATGTGAAGATCTTCTCCCATTCTGTGAGGGGTCTCTCTCTTTGTTTAATGGTTTCTTTGGATGTGCAGAAGCTTTTCAATTTGATGTAGTCCCATTGGTTAGTTTCTGCTTTAGTCTTCCTTGCAATTGGGTTTGATTCATCAAAGATGTCCTTGAGGTATAGGTGGGAAACTGTTTTACCAATGTTTTCCTCTAAGTATTTGATTGTTTCTGGTCTGACATCCAGGTCTTTGATCCATTTGGAGTTGATTTTTGTTTCCGGTGAGTGGTTCAGTTTCATTATTTTGCATGTTACAACCCAGTTTACCCAGCACCATTTATTGAAGAGAGCCTCCTTCTTCCATTTAATGCTTTCGGCCCCCTTATCAAAGATTAGATGTCCATAGGTGTAGAGATTTATTTCTGTTCCACTGGTCTGTGTGCCTATTTTTATTCCAGTACCATGCTGTTTTGATGATGATGGCTTTATAATATAGTTTGAGATCTGGGAGTGTGATGCCTCCATTTCTGTTTCTTTTCCTCAAGATGGTTTTGGCAATTCTAGGTGTTTTCATGTTCCAGATAAATGATTGTAGTGTTTATTCTATTCTCTTAAAGAAGCTTGGTGGAACTTTGATGGGTATTGCCTTAAATTTGTATATGGCTCTGGGGAGAATATTAATTTTGATGATATTTATTCTTCCAATCCATGAGCATGGTATATCTTTCCATTTCTTGGTATCAGTTTCTATTTCCTTGAGTAGCGACTCATAGTTTTCAGTATATAAGTCTTTCACTTCTTTGGTCAACTTTATTCCTAGGTATTTGATTGATTTTGCTGAAACAGTAAGTGGGAGTGATTTCTGGATGTCTTCTTCTTCAGATTTAGTGTTTGCATAAAGAAATGCCACTGATTTTTGTACATTGATTTTGTAGCCTGATACCTTGCTATATTGCCTAATAACTTCCAGTAATTTTCTACTGGATTCTTTAGGTCTTTCTATGTATACTATCATATCATCTGCAAATAGTGAGAGCTTGACTTCTTCCCTTCCAATCTGTATTCCTTTGATTTCTTTCTCTTGCCTGATTGCTATTGCAAGACCTTCCAATACTATGTTGAAGAGTAACGGTGACAGTGGACAGCCCTGTCTAATCCCTGATCTGAGGGGGAATGCTTTCAGCTTCTGTCCATAGAGTATGATGTTGTCTATAGGTTTGCTATATATGGTCTCCACTATCTTGAGGAATTTCCCATCTATTCCCATTTTTGGTAGAGTTTTGAGCACAAATGGGTGTTGGATTTTGTCAAAGGCTTTCTCTGCATCTATTGAGATAATCATGTGGTTTTTGGCTTTGCTTTTATTGATGTGGTGAATGACATTGATTGACTTACGGATGTTGAACCAGCCTTGCATTCCTGGGATGAATCCCACTTGGTCATGATGAATAATCTTTTTGATGTGTTGCTGTATCTGGTTGGCCAAGATCTTGTTTAATATTTTGGCATCTATGTTCATCAGAGATATTGGTCTGTAGTTTTCCTTTTTTGTTCTGTCCCTATCAGCTTTTGGTATCAGGGTGATGTTGGCTTCATAGAACGTGAAAGGGAGTATTCCTGTTTCTTCAGTCTAATGGAAAAGCTTAAGAAGTATGGGTACTAACTGTTTCCTGAAAGTTTTGTAGAATTCGTTTGTGATACCATCTGGTCCAGGACTTTTGTTGTTGGGGAGATTCTTAATAACGGTTTCAATTTCTTTGTCTGTGATTGGTGCATTTAGATTTTGTAGTTCTTCTTGGTTCAGTTTTGGAAGGGCATATGTTTCTAGGAATTGATCCATTTCTTCCAGATTCTCTAGCTGTGGCGTATAGTTCTTCATAGAAGTTTCACATGATTCTCTGGATTTCTGTGGTGTCAGTTGTGATATCTCCTCCATCGTTTACAATTCTATTAATTTGAGTCTTCTCTCTTTTTTGTTTGGTGAGTCTGGATAGGGGTTTGTCAATTTTGTTTAATCTTTCAAAGAACCAACATTTGGCTTCATTGATCTTTTGTATGGTTCTTTTATTTTCGATGTTGATTATTTTGCTCTAACTTTAGTGATTTTTGTCCTTCTGGTTGCTTTAGGGTTCCTTTGTTCCTCTTACTCTAAGTCCTTGAGGTGTGCAGTAAGGTTGTTCATTTTATTTTCTTCTTGGTGTTTAATATGTGATTGTATGGCTATAAGTTTCCCTCTCAGTACTGCTTTCGTTGTGTCCCAAATATTTTGATAGGTTGTGTCTTCATTTTCATTTGTTTCCAGGAACATTTGAATTTCCTGATTGAGTGAATCTCTGACCCAGTGGTTCTTAAGTAGTATGTTGTTTAGTTTCCAAATTCTGTGACTTTTAGTAATTGTCTGTTTGTTGTTAAATGTTAGTTTTACTCCACTGTGGTCTGAGAACATACATGGGATGATTTCAATGTTCTTGAATTTATTGATGCTGTCTCTGTGGCCTAACATGTGTTCTAGCCTTGAGTATGTGTTATGTGTATTTGAAAAGAAGGTATATTCCAGTTTTTTGGGATGAAGGACTCTGAAAATGTCCAAGAGATCTAGTCTGTCAATCTCTTCATTCAATTCTGTTGTATCTTTGTTAGTTCTTTGTTGATCTGTCTAAGTGTGAGAGTGTGGTATTGAAGTCTCCCACTATTATTGTATTACTATTGATGTATTTTTAAAATTCTTTCAGTAAGTGCTTGACGTTTTTAGATGGTCCCTCAGTGGTTGCATAGATGTTAATAATTGTTTAGTCTTCTTGGCTGATTGACCCTGTAATCATTATGTAATGTCCTTGCCTATCTTTTATTACTTTATTTAATTTAAAATCTATCGTGTCTGAGATGAGAATGGCTGTTCCTGCCCTTTTTTGTGGACCGTTAGCCTGTATGATAGTTTTCCATCCTTTCACTTTAAGTCCATGTTTATCTTGTTGTGACAAATGGGATTCTTGCAAGCAGCATATGGTTGGGTTATGTTTTCTGATCCATCCCCCCACTGTGTGCCTTTTGATGGGTGAGTTTAAGCCACTGACATTTATTGATATTATGGATTTAATGTATTGTAGTGCCATTGTTCAAAAAAAATTTGTTTGCTCTGATATATTGCAAGTATTATAGTGGTGTTCTTGTTTATAAAAGGCCTTTTAGAACCTCTTTCAGGGCCGGTTTGGTGATGGTTGCCTCCTTTAACTGTTTTTTGTCAAAAAAGGTTTTTATCCCTCCATCTAGTTTGAATGAAAGTCCAGCAGGATATATTATCTTTGGTTGAAACCCTTTTTCATTCAGGGCTCGATAGATGTCTTTCAATTCTCTTCTGGCTTTTAGAGTTTGAGTGGAGAAGTCTGCAGATAATCTTGTGGGTTTTTCCCTGTATGTGACTTTTTGTTTTTCTCTTGCAGCCTTTAGGATCCTTTCTTTATCCTTACTCCTTCTCATTGTGACTATTATGTGTCTTGGTGTCTTCAGGTCTGGGTTGATTCTGTTTGGAACTCTCTGGGCCTCTTGAATCTTGATGTCCTTTCTTTTATTCAGGTCTGGGAAACTTTCTTTTATTATTTCCTCTAGAAGTTTTGCTTCCCCTTCCTCTCTTCCTCTGGCAGGCCAATTATACGAATATTACTTCTTTTGAGATCATTCCATATATCTCTGTTGTTGTTTTCAGTGTCTCTCAATCTCTTTTTTAGCTCTTTCACCTCTTTCTTAGTTTTCTCTAACTCATCCTCTGTCTGACTAATTCTGTTTTCTGCTTCTGTTAGTCTGCTTTCCCTTCCCTCAGCTTCTTTCCTCAGTTCAGCTATTTCAGCTTTCAGTTCTCTAATTGTCTCAAGATAATCAGTATTTTCCTTGGGGGTCTCAACTGTTGTTTCCCTAATACTGCCATTCATTTCCTCCAATTTTGTTTTCATTTCTGTGATTAATAAGTTTATTATTGCTTGCATACTTTTCTTATCTATGGTTACTTCTGGCTTATTTGTAGTTTCTTCTGGGCTCTAGTCTTCATTCATTGGAGTAGCAGCTTTATTTGTTTTTGATCTACCCTTTTTTTTGATTTATGTGTTTCTTATTTTATGCTCTGTTGTTCCTCAGCTGTTGTGTCTTGAGTACAAGCAACACTGTACTAAATACCTTTATGACAATTGCACTCACCAACCTCAGGAATTACAGTAGCAACTGAAGCAAGTATTGAAGCAGTTTAATCACTACCAGTTAGCCAAACAATGTCTCCAGACCGTGAAAAAATACTAACCAAATCCCAGTGAAGAAGAAAGATAAAAGAAAGAAGGGATAGCAAGAATAGACAGTTATGCAAATCTACTATCCACTGTATATTCTAGGGGTAACAAGAGGGGAAAGGGAAGTAGAGCAGAGATACACATAGAGAATCCACTCTGAGTCAGATTTCTTCCCCAAAATAATTCACAAATTCATAAAGGCAAAGAAGAAGGAAGGAAGAAGCATATGACAAGATAAAAAAAAGAAGAAAGAAACAAGAGAGAGAAAAGAGAAAAGATAAGAAAAAGAGCTGTAATTCAAGAGCAGTGAAAGGAAAGTTTTTTTTGATTACTTTATTTTTAATTCAATTAAATTTAATTTTTTTAATTAGCTCGGAGGAGGAGGGAGGGAAGAGTCTGTAGAGGAGGTAGGAGTAAGGAGACAAGTTCCTCCCACAATAGATAAGATGCCCACTATCCTAGCAATGAAAGATACCCTAAGAGTTCATTCTGATCAACCTAAAGAGGGGGGAAGATATATGCCTTTGTATAATATTAATAATAAAATAGAGCAGGGTAAAAAAAAAAAAAAAACCCTATCCCTGATTACCTCAAACCTCGTGATCAGAGGCAGCTGATTGTTAAGAAAGAGATACAAAAAAATTTTTAAAAAAACCTCAGGACTAGACAAGGCTAGCTGAAATAGACAGTTATGCAAATCTACTCTCCACTGTATATTCTAGGGGTAGGTAAAGGAGGAAGTGAAGTTGAGCAGAGATACTCTCAGTGAGAGTCCACTCTGAGTCAGAATTCTTCCCCAAAATAATTCCCATATGTATATCAGTGCAGTGAAAGCACACTGTTTGGTGGTGTGGGGGATGTGGCTTGTGGCTTTGGAAGCTGTAGGATTAAGTAAGAAAGGATGACAGGAATGAGAAAAAAGAAAAAAAAAGAAAGATAAAAAAGAAAAAGATAAGAAAAAAGAACAGTCATAAAAGAGCAGTGAAAGGAAAGAGTTTTTTATTTATATATTTTTAATTATTTAATTAGCTATGCAGGGTGGGGTGGGGGGGATTGGCTACTTAGAAAGAAAAAAGGCCAGAGGTTTCAGAAGGGAATACACTTAGAATGAATGATACTCCCTGGTGGGACAGGAATCTTGGTAAAGAAAGAAGCTCAGCAGGGGAGCCTTCTAGGAGCTGTTTCCCAGGGACTGGTTATGGGGGGGGGGGAGGTGCAGGAGGTGCACTTTGGGATTAATAATTTAAAAGAAAAAAAAATTTCCCTTTTTTTTTACTCTATTTTTTAACCCAAATTAAGTTATAGTCACCTCCTTGGTGTCACCACTAGGACCCCTTATTGACTGGCTTACTAAAGGCAGAAAATCCTACCATTTCCAGAAGATGTGGTCAGAGCTCAAGCCACTAGTAGCTTCTCAGTCCGCTATCTTCCGGGAACCTATTTGTAATTATTAAGAGACCCCTGGAATAATAATTGGCATGATGATATTATCCTTTTTTTTAATTCACTGATGAGCCCAGTCTGTGTCAGCTATCAATTTGAATTCGAGCAATTTTATACATTTTAAAAAAGATATTTTAAATATGTTTTAATTCTGTTATGTATTCTGCATTTATTTTTTAATAGTTCCTTTATTTTGAAAGAGATAGTGAGAGACAGAGCATCACTCTGGCATATGCACTTCTGGGTATTAAACCCAAAACATTGCTTGTTCAAGTTCTGTGCTTTAGTGCTATGCTGTGTCTTCTTCTTGGCTGGTCACTTACATTCTTCAACAAAGAAGTGTGCCCTTTATCCATCATGCTCTCTTATTTGGAGTGAGGGACCATGCTAAGCTCGTTGACCTTTTTGTCACACAGTTAGTTATAACCATCATTCTTTGTGGTATGCACATTTTTCCTAATGCTGTCAGTAAAAAGCTCTTTAATCTAGTTGCAGTGTTCTTTTGTTATGACCTCACTTGTCTGGAGCACTTATTTGGATTCCTGGCCAAAAGAGATAACTTTTCCCCATCCTAGGCCTAGAATCAATTTCTCCAAGAATCCCTACTTCATTATTCAAAGGGGTCAGGTGGTAGGACATCTGGTTAAGCACCACACATTACAATACAGAAGAACTGAGGTTCAAGCCCTTGGTCCCCACCTGCAGGGGTAAGTTTTGCAAGTGGTAAAGCAGAGCTGAAGGTGTCTCTCTGCCTCTCTCCTCTATCTCTCTTTCCCTTCTCAATTTCTCTCTATATCCAATAATAAATAATATTTTTAAAAATAATTTTATCAGAATGTCATAATTTTCAAGACAGCTGTCATATATATACATATATGAGAGAGAGAGAGAGTTTCTTGTCTCCTGCCATAAGTGTCTGTATACCACACATTACCAACATCATCATCCACCATCACACACTGGGCCCAAGCCTCTCCTCAGGGGGTATGTAGAAACCAAAACTTAGGTGTTTGGTATACTTGTTGTTCCTGCAATATTTCCTTGTCCTAAGTAGTGGCTTCATATAATAATTTTTGTTATAGTGTATTGATCCTTCTGTCTTAGACACTTTTTTATTGTCTTATAATGGAAATTTAGGTTGTGTTCTTTATCTTACAGTATACCTGAAGTGGTTTCAAAATGATAGTGCCAACATTACCACTAAATATGTACAAAAACCTGTGTTCAGGCCTCAGGTTCCCTCCTGCAGAAGGAGAAACTTCAGAAGCAGTGAAGCAGTGTTGCAGGTGTCTCTTTTTCTGCCCTCTCTTGACCACCTCCTTCCTTCTGAATTTTTATCTCTATAGAAAAATATTTTAAGTATTACTCATTATAGCAATCTACTGAATTAAGCTTCAAATTTCTTTCCAGTGCTTTTTGTGTTGGAAAAATAATCCATGAAGATAAATTACTGTGTTTACATTACTTATTTCTTGTCTGTACGGCATTCACGTTAGTTTGATTGAATTGAATTCTATTGTTTTCCATTTGTGTTCAATTTTAGGATTTTATCATTTAATTTTATATTTGGACTATGTAATGTGTCTCATGGCTCTAAGGTCTAAAATATATGTAAAAGGTAATCTCAGAGAATTCTTACTTCCAAAAATAACTTTTTAAATTATTTATTTTTATATTACAGAATTACATGTCAATAGGGGTTTGAATCCACATCATTCCCACTACCAGAGTGCTGAATCTTCACTCTCCCACTGCAATCCACCACAGTTCCACTAAGGTTGTAGACATGGGCCAACCATCATCTCTACAACTATCCGTTCACATTTGTGCATAGTTGCCCCTTTTTTTCTGAGTTCAGAGCCCTCTTATCTTCATCTTGTCACTTCTCCTCCATTGGGGGTATGGATCAAGGTTGTTTTTGGGGAGCAGAAGATAGGAGTTCTGACTTCTATAATTGCTTTTCCACTGAACATGGCCATTGACAGGTTGATCCATACTCACAGCCTTTTTCTATTTCTCACTAATGGACCAGAGCTCTGGAGATGTGAAGAAAATAATTTTTCATATTATATACCCACACCTATCCACATAAAGAGCCATTTTCACTAGTCTCTATCCTATTCTCTGAGGTTTTTTTTTCTTTTTAATATAACCAGATAGATAAATACATATTACCTCAGAGAAATTTTTCTAACTCTTTTATAATGAAATAGGCCTGTGGGTGATTATACATATAGTATCTAATCTTTTGCTCCCATATGTGATGCTGTAATAAAAAGCTATGTGTGTGGACTTATTTATTTATTTAATATTGTGAAAGTACATACTCAGGATAAATCTGTAAGAAGGGAGTCAAAAGTCTAAGAAGTAATTCATAAACAATTTTGATAGATAATGACAATTCTCTCCCAGAAGAGCTGAATCATTGTGATTCTAGTGTCACTAGAATAAAAGTCAATGCTGTCTTAAGGTGTCTGGTTGTAGCTCTTCTGGAAGAGTGCACATATTATGAGTGAGGACCCAGGTTCAAGCCCCTGGTCCCCATCTATAGGTGAGAAGCTTCAAAAGCAGTGCTTTAAGTGTTGCCTATCTCTCTTCCTCTCTATATATTTCTGTCTTTCACTTCCATCAAAGAAAAAAGGAAGGAAGGAAGGAAGGAAGGAAGGAAGGAAGGAAGGAAGGAAAGAAAGGAGGGAGGAAGGAGAAAGGATGGGAGAAAGGGAGGGAGAGAGGGAGAAAGGGAAAGATGGCCACTGGGAACAGTTAAGTTGTACAGGAACTGAGGCCAGTGATAACCTGCTGGTTATCACCCGGTGGGTGGCCTCGCAGCAGAAGATAAGTCAGATTGACCTCTCGTTCTATTGCTAGTGTCTCAACAACAGAAAGAGGCCAGGGGACTATTTATCTGCAAACAATCTGATTTATTGTATAGAAGGCAGCGTTTAAATAGCAGAAGGGAACAAAGGACATTTTTTACATGTAACAATAATGATAGGTTTTTAAAGGTCAGAACCCTCATGGTGAAAGATCTAAGCAATGAAGAGAATTGATAGGGGTAGAGGAGAGTTCATTGATGATTAGTGGCTATTGGGTAAGAGAGTTAATTAACTGAAGGTATTTAGAAAAACATGTTAATTATACCAGAAAGGGAGAGGTAAACAGAGAAAAGCAGAATATTGCTATATGGAGTATATATGATCGAAGAACAAGGAAATGGAGTGTGGGCCTTACTATTATTCTACTGACAGGGTAGGATGATGGAGTATAGTTTGTATGTGATCAAAGATGGTGAACTTATAGTGAACTTTAAGCAGGCAACCATTTGGTTTGTAACAAGGGAATGAGTTAAGTGTTAGAGGATGTAGGTTTTTGTGATGCTTGAGAGACTGACAAGAAGAAACTGAGTCAGGAAAGCTTTTCCCTCCATTCTTGACCCCTGAAAGGGAGAGGCTGACAGGTGGGGTATCTTTTCATACCTCCATCTTTATGATGGGAGTTACCCTATGCTCTCACCATGCTTTCACAATTATCCCACAATAGCCCTGTTGGCAAGAAAGAAAAAAAAAATTGAAACTCAATTTTTTAATTGACTTGATACCATACCCTCATTAAATTTCTACTCTTTCTCTTCATTCTTCTGACCTCCTCTTCTTCTAATCACACTTCACCCCCCCCACTTCTTCTCTTAATCTTCATTCCCTCTAAGTAATACTACAAATCATCTGTGTCAACTCCTATGTGGCCTCTACACTTGATAATTTGCACACCTACATTTACTGTTCAGGTAGCTATGGGAATTTCAGATTCATGAGTCCTTCTGTCTGTTCAATAATTCTAACCTTAGATGCTCCATAGCTACCAAAACTGTGGACAGATCAGAGCCTTTTCTTCTGAGGTTCTAAAACTGAACCTTGGAAGACACCTTCATTCAGGTGGACATCAAGCATGGAGCCTACTGTTGGTCCAGATTTCTCCCTTTCACATATCTCTCAAGCAGCTGATTCTGTTTCTTGCATATTTCTGGAATGGGTTCTCCTCTATATTCAGATACCATCTCTCAAGACTGCCTCATCTCACCCTGAGAACACTGATAAAATATTCTAATTTTTATTCAACATCTACTTGGCCCCTCTAGAAATAATTTCAACACAAGCAGGCATAGTGAAGTTTATGTAGATTTCAGAGTTCTCCTGCACTGTTTAGAGTTAAAGACTTTGACCTAACTTTCAATAAGCAATCTAAACAGCCATTCCTTAAGGCCAATCAGGATTTTATAAAGTCAAATGTTGGTAGAAAAAAATCTCAAGTAGCAAGTTAAAATCAGAAATGCTGTTCTCAGACCACTTTTTGCAATGATCTTTGTTATAGAAGGAGCAAAATGTATCTGATTATTTGAGCCAAGAACCAACATCATGCTATTATGACTATATTTTTACATAGCAGATATTCTCTAACAGGAGAAAATCTAGTCAGAGTTAAAGAGAAAAAACTTTCTAGTGGTTTCAGATTGTGATTCCTGGGCTAGAGAGCTACATAGTGGTTCTATGCAAAACACATTCATGCTTTGAAGTAGCAGAGGACTTGAGCTCAATCCCAGGTACCACTATAAACCGGAACTGAGAAGTACTCTGATTATAAAATAAAGGGGAGCGGTAGTGACACACCTGGTTGAGTGCACATTTTACAATGTGCAAGGACCTGGGCTTAAGCCCTTAGTCCCCACCTGAAGGAAGAAAGCTTTGCAAGTGGTAAAGCAGGGCTGCGGGGTGTCTCTCTGTCTCTCTTCCTCTCTATCAAGGTATCTCTCTGTCCCTTACCTCTCAATTTCTGGCTGTCTGTATCCAATAAATAAATAAAGATAATAAAAATATTTTTAAAAATAAATTAAAATTGTGATGACTGAAACTACCCAAGCATGATTAACCTTTTTTTTTTTTTTTTGTAACCAGAGCACTGTTCAACTCTGTCTTATAATGATGCAGGGGATTGAACCTGGGACTTTAGAGCCTCAGGCATGAGAGTCTCTATACATAACCATTATGCTATTTACCTGCCCAACTATGATTACTCTTAACTTAATTCAGAAAAAAAGAATAGAATGGGAAAGACATAATAAATAAGAATAAGAATAGAATGAGAATAAGAATAAGAATAGAATGGGAAAGACATAATAAATTCTTACTTATACCATTTGAGTTATATAAATATAAGGCAATTTATACTTATGTAAAAATCCATTACAGCACTCTAGCAGAATAAATATCATTTGCTTGCACCATAAAACTCTAAAAGTTCATGTTCTCTGCTCTTTCAAGTAGAGAGAGAGAGAGAGAGGGAGAAAGGGGGTAAAAGAAAGGAGAATGGAAACATTAAAATACATCAGAAAATCAAATGTATTAATTTTACAAATGTGAAAGAATAAGAAACAAGAGGGCCGGGCAATAGCACACTGGGATAAGCACTCATAGTATGAAGCACAAGGACTGACATAAGAACCCTAGTTCCAGCCCTCGGCTCCCCACCTGCAGGGGGATCGCTTCACAAGGGGAGGAAGAGGTCTTCAGGTATCGCCTATCTTCCTCCCCCCCTCTGTCCTATCAAAAAAAAAGAGATAAAAATAATTTTTAAAAAGAATTAATAATTTAAAAAGGAATTAATTTCATTTTGTTCCCACAGTGAAACATCTCACTTTCCTGCTAAGTAAAATAAAACAAACAAGAAAAGAAGATGAACTTTAAAACTTGGTAGATTGTACACATTACTTGGGATTCAAACTCCAGGTTCTCCCCTGCAGTGGAGAAGCTTAAAGAGTTATAAAGCAATGCTGCCAGTGTCTCTCTTTCTCTCTCCCTCTCTACCTTCCTCTCTCCTTTCAATTTCTTTCTATTCCTACCAAGTAAAAAAAAAAAGGAGAAAAAAGGGCCACTAGAAAGGTTGTACAGGCACCAAGCCCCTGACAGACAAAAAAGAAAATCTAAAAACCTTTTTAGCCCTAAAAAATAATAAACTAAGAGTCAATTATGATTCAAAGGAGTAGTAAATAATTCCCCTGTAATCTTAATGATATAACATAAGTATGTGGTTAATGAAGAATTCATTGTGGTGCAACCATAATCATGTTCATTGTTATTTTGTGCTATTTCAACCTTTTTTCTGGCTAGAAAAAAATATATAAAAAGATACCTACCACAAAACTGATAACATGAAGCTTTTCCTATCCTATACCAACATCAGCAGGCTCCCTGGGCAGGGAGACACAATTAAAAGCCACTCAGGGCTGAAGGGATGGCTCACATGATATGGGGTATGCCTTGCAAAAGTTCATACTCCCACTCCACGGGGGAGTCCCAATGCTGTGAAAGCTATGTGGTCTCTATATATTTGTCTCTCTCTATCTCTCTCTTTCTATCTCTCTTTGTCTCTATAGTTCAGTGAAAATATCCACCTGAGAAATCATGTGTACACAACACTGAATCTTCTAAATAAATGAGTGTATATATTTGTTTATTCATAAATAAATACATTGATTTATTTTGTTCAATGTATTTGGATTTTTTAATTATCTTTATTTATTTGTTGGACAGAAACAGCCAGAAGTTGAGAGGAAGGGGGAGACAGAGGAGAGAGGCTGAGAGCCAGCTGTGGCCCTACTTCACTGCTTGAACCTGAGTCCTTGCGCACTGTAACAAGGACCAGATTACTCAACCAGGTGCAACACCACTCGGCCATACTGGATTTTTAATATCTATCCATACACACTTAAGATTCAGGAACTGTGAAAACAGGCAAATGGCAAGATTCCTCATAAATGCCAAAAAACACATACAAAAAAATAAAATAACAACTAAGAAGTAGAGACATGGTGATGACACACCTAACTTGTGCACAAAGGACCCATCTGCAGGAGGGAAGTTTTAGGAGTGGTGACTCAGTGTTGCAGGTGTCTCTCTCTTTCTTTCTTTCCCACCATTTCTCAATTTCTCTCTTTTCCATCAAATAAAATAAATAAATGTAAAAAAAAGTAAGAGATGATAAGCATCAAATCATAAATCTTATCAATACTTTCAAGTTTTTTCATAATTTGACACTGGGAAAATAAGGCCACATAGAATCAGCTAAAATTGACCATTTACATTTCGTTTCTGCTGCCTGACTCACAGACTCACAGTGTATCATACCGAATCAAGGAGAGCACTGGAAAAGGCACGGCTATTGCTTTGTCTTTCCACAGAACCGTGCTCTCCACTCTCCAAACAAACTCCCTGGAGGTACGTTTACATCAGATGTACAGATCTGAATGACTGACTAGTAATTACAGCATATTAAAATCCTTTTAGCTAGCTCTTGCCTTAAGTAAATGAGTGTTACATATGGAAAAGAAGTCATTGAAAAGCATTCATGTATGCTATCAACAGTGTGTAGCACTATGAAAATTAGCAAGAAGAATTACCGGCTACCACACTTCAGTAGAGTTTTTTTTTGGGGGGGGGTGTTTATTGCTTGGAAAAAAATAGCATTTCACTTAAAAAATCTCTATTTGATTTTGAAACAAAGAACTGCTATTCCTCACCACCTCCAAAGGGGGAGCTTACTTTTTAAATAAGAATGTGGGTGTTAACTAAATCACATCTTAAGTTTAATGTTTTTTTAGTGACTGACTGCGTCATTTAGAGATTTCCTGACTATAAACTAATGCATCAAGCCGTCACTGAGGGTAGTTAGAAGCTGAGAATTCATGAGAAACTTAATAAGGAACTATTAAAACTCTTTGGTTGGGGAAGAAGGCAGATAATCAAAATAAAGAATATTAACTTAAAGCCAAAATGTTAGATGTATTGAAGGAAAAACAACTATTCTGGTATTTATTAAAGTGCTAGGAAAGAATATTCAGGGCCATTGCAATAGAGAGTTTGCACTAGAGGAATCAGACCCAATTCCAAACACAAGAACACATGGAGATATATAGCCAAGGAGCTAGGTAAGGGGTCAATTAATGAACAACTACTAAGAGGAGAAATCTTGCTATACAGATTTAACAGAATTCTTGCTAAAGGTAGACCAAAGACTTATATGAAGGACACTGAGAAACTTGATGAGATATTGAGGCTGATCATATGTCAAAAGTGTAAGGACTCTTGCTAAATGTAATTAGCAAAACCCCTGCTAAGACTGAACCCCGTAGGCAGACAAGATGAAGTTTAAGGTCGAGTCTCATTGAGGAAAGGCTCAGAGGAGACTGATCAGAATTTGGTCAAGGAGAGCATTTGTCAGACACTCAACCATACTTCAGTCTGAGAAGTATCTGGGGGGGGTGGGGAGGGAGATGGTACACATGGTTAAGCGCACATAGTACTATGTGTAAGGACCCAGTTTCAAACCCCACTTCCCCACCTGCCCCTGCCGGGGGGAGACTTCACAAGTATTGAAGCAGGTTTGCAGATGTATATCTTTCTCGCACTCTCTCTATCTCCCCTTCCTCTCTCGATTTCACTACTGTTAAATAATAACAACAACAATGTTAAACAGCAAGGGCAACAAAAAGGAAAAAAGTGGCTTCCAGGAGCAGTGGATTCACAGTGCAGGCACTGAGCCCTAACTCTAGAGGCAAAAAATAAATAAAATAAGAGAAAGTATCAAAAGGTTAACAGAAGACTGCACACACCCTTCTTCTCAAAGCATGTCTTATAAGAAAACCAGACTAAATTCACTAAAAAGACATCACCTCATCCCAAGTACTCATGGGAAATCTTGTTGCCTTTGTCTTAGCTGGTCCCTCCACCCACACTTCACTGAAGCAGAAGCAGCAGGCGGTCAAGAACAGGACTTGAATATCTGCCTTTGCATATATTTCTGAAAATTAAAAATATATATAAGATTCCAGGAAGTTAAATTTTTATTAAATCATTTGACTAAGAGTTTTTGAACATTTGTTAATCATTTAAATTTAATTAATTTTTGACTATTTCAACTTTGAAAATACACATTACTCTTAACTCTGTTCCTTACTCCCTGACCATTCTTTAACAGAATATTTTACTGGCTTGAAACTTATTCTACTTAACCACTTACAACATCAACTTTCATCTGGATATGAAGTAATAACAATTTGGTATTGTATTTAGGGCATCCTTGATAAAAGAAAAGTTCAGTCATTATTACGGCTAGGAACTGTGCAAAGTCTTTTGCATATATTAACTAGCTGAATTACCAAAAATGGTTCTGTAATATAGCTATTTGTTATTCTTATTTTACAAGGAAAGAAGCATGGAATGTTTGTTTCCTGAGGCTACCCAGACAGAAAAAAACAAAAGTATCACTTCCTGTACTGGGAGGGGAATGGGAGTAAAGTAAAGGCATGGACATGAGTTGAATCACTAATGGTCAGTGAATTGATGGATCAAAAGTCAAAAGGGTAGGGCTTGGAGAGGTTCTTTATTGATGAACTTGTGCAAACTTTGGTATGTGGCATGAACAAAATCAGGGAAGAGTGTCCTTTCCCCGTATTTTACCCTATATATCTTTACCATCAAACTGATGTGTAATCTTTCTTTACAATAAACCAGTGATAATCTAGCAAGTAAAATGTTTCTCTAAATTTTGTGAGCCACTCTAACAAATTAATCAAACCTAAGGAGGGGATTATGGGAATTCCTGATGTTTGGTCAGTCAGTTAGAGAGACACTTGACAACCTGGACCTTGGATTGACCTCTAAAGTGTGTGAAGGACAGAGAGCTTGTTTGAGTCCTTAATCTTTAGTGTCTGGTGTTGTTTCTGGCCAGATAATCTCAGAACTCTGTCAAATTTGTAGTTTCTCTGGTCAATATCTAAGAAGAATTAAGTTAATTGACTTTTTTTTAATTAAGAAAGGATAAATTAACAAAACCATAGGGTAGGAGGGGTACAATTCCACACAATTCCCACCACCCAATCTCCATATCCCACCCCCTCCCCTGATAGCTTTCCCACTCTCTGTCCCTCTGGGAGCATGGACCCAGGGTCATTGTGGGTTGTAGAAGGTGGAAGGTCTGGCTTCTGTAATTGCTTCCCCACTGAACATGGGTGTTGACTGGTCGGTCCATACTCCCAGTCTGCCTCTCTCTTTCCCTAGTAGTGTGGGTCTCTGGGGAAGCGGAGCTCCAGGACACGTTGATGGGGTCTTCAGTCCAGGGAAGCCTGGATGGCATCCTGATGGCATCTGCAACCTAGTGGCTGAAAAGAGAGTTAACATACAAAGCCAAACAAATTGTTGAGCAATCATGGACCCAAAGGCTGGAATAGTGGAGAGGAAGTGTTAGGGGGATACTCACTGCAAACTCTAGTGTACTTCTGCTTTCAGGTATATATTTTGCAATAGTTTATGGATACGTGTGAACGTATGCTCTCTCTCTCTCACAGAAACTGGTGTATATCTAGGTTTTGGGACTTTGTTAGAAAGTGAACCACCTGAGATGGAATTAGAGTATACTATGAAAGGAAACGTCTCACCCAAGTAATGAAGCTGAAGGGTTGTCATTCCACATGTGAAATCTCTGGACACAGTCTGAAGTGAAGCATGTTGAGGTGGCAATCGTTGCGTTGGTTAGATTGTGATCGACAGATGCAATATTATTTGATATGGATTGGGAGAGGCATACGGGAAAGTTGGCCCTATCCAAGGGTTCCAGGACTGGGGTAAGTAGAGGCTCTATAGTGGAGATGTGAGGTTCCTGCTGTCTTAGGGTTCAAAAAGACAATCAATAGTTAATGTTATCATCACATTATTTGGTAATTGGGTTAACTTTGAAAAGTCCTTTTGTTAGGGTTTGCTGTACAGTACCCACTATCTTGTATATAGCTTGTATATATTGTATATATTGGTTGCTTCTGATCTACTCGGTCTAGGCTTTTGAGAGAGTCCGCCTATCAAATACACAGCCTATATATTAAAAAGATTCAGTTTGTGTTTTGAAAACCTCATTCTTAAACTACAGCACTGTTAGTTACATCTTCTTGCATTCCCATGTTCACCTGCTAAACAAGATCGCTCTTCTTTCTAATTTGTTCTAATTCTGTGAACTTTTGTGGGTCACCCTCAATTTTTAGAGCCGTGGAATTTAAAGAATTATAAAGAAACTTAGAAGCCATCTGTACTTGCAACACTGTAAATACATGCTACAGGAAAGGCAGATTAGAAGAGTACATATATTTGCCAAAAAGCATACACTGAATAGTGATAAAGTCAGGACAAGAAAAATCTTAAGGTGACTCTATGACCATTTCCACTTTATTGATATTTAAATGCCTCTTAATCTGACTATACTGTATTCAAATCCCTTACAGCTCTATGTGTATTATTTCTATTATTTCCTTTCCTATTATTTCTCTATCTTCAGGACACTTAGCTATCCAAAATCAACACTGGTTATTGCCATAGGATTGAATGAATCAATTTTGTTGGATTCAAAGCATCTGCAGACTTGAGGACAATGTAAATATCCTTTGACTGAATCTGAACAGTGTATATCTGTCAAGAGTTCATCCATACTTTGCCTTACTTCACCAACATCCTCACGTTACACATTTAAGTTCATAACATTTGAAAGTTTCATTAAATAACCCCAGATTGTTTATAGACAAGGAGAAGAAACTAGTATCCCTATGACTGAATTAAATTCCTTTGAACTATTATTGAACTATTATTGTAGCCATTGTAATCACATCCTAAAATAAACTAAAAATAAAGAGTCAGCAGCTTTGTTTTTCATCTCATAAATACAAAATAGGTTCCTGTTTGCCTTCCTTTCATGGGGGAGCCAGGTGGGGCAGGGTGTGCATGCCCCCAGTCCACAGCCCACTCATAGGTACACAGTCCACCTACACCACAAACAATAGATAACTGCAGCATCAGAGGGAAAGCCTGGTGGTAAAGAACAAAATCTTTCATAATAGTGCAGTGATAATTGTTATTACTATTGCCGTTGCTTTTTTAAATTCAAGATTTATTTTCTGACTTCTTTCGTAGTTGATAGACAATGCATACCAATTTTTAAATATCAAATGATCAAGAGGCTAGCCTATGTGGCATGCAAAGTCCTGAAAACCCCTGGGAGTGGGGTGTAAGTGGCAACTGATAGTGCTATTTGGGACCAGGTGGCATGAAAACATCTACATTATATATCATAGTACATGGTCTTACCTGGCATCTTGTCACAGAAACAGACTGACTTCAGCCAGCAGTTGACACCAGACTCATTTTCTAGACAAAGAAACTGAGGCTTAACAGAGAATGAAGTAACAGCATGGTGGAGGTGGGTGGGGGAGGCGGGATCCTGAGCTCCTATAATTCACTCAGCTTCTAGGTTTCTCTACCCCTCATCCTTTTTCTTCTTCGTGTACCAGGGCATTGTTCCCTCAGTTTGTGCTAAGTTGGTTGGAGGTAGGCACTGTAGGTTTGATTGATACAGCAATTTGCATCTCAAGGCATCGCTCAATAAATATAGTGCAATAGAAGGCTACTTCCTCACAAGCGAATTTCCCCTCTGGGCTGACTTTAGAAGCTCATTGATGTCACTTCCTTCCTCAGTCAGCAAGTGAATTTTCTTTAATTCTCAAGACCAGCTGTCCATGCTGTCAACAGAAAGTTATTAAAATTCCTTTAAAGTGAATAAAAATAGCCTAAAAGCAAATGTACTTGGAAACAGGAAAGAATCAGTATGCAAAGTCCACAAACCTCTGAGCAAAATAATGTTGATCCAACTAGAGATTTCAAACATTGTATATTCAAGATGCTAGAAAAAATAATTAAAAGATGCTAAACCACATACTTCTTAATCTTTTATTAGCAAGGGCTTATGCAGTTAGAAAAAAATATATATCACCTAAATTTCTTTCCTCTTTTTTTTTCAATTATTATTTGAATAAGTTTGGGAATGACTTGGGTTTTTCGTAAATGGGATTCCCTCTTTTTTTCCTGCATCAATTGGAAAACATTCACACCTCCACCAGAGTAAGACAATTTATCCATATGCAAGAGAAGAGAACTATCACTAACAGCAGTCAGGACCAGTAAGTTCATAATTGTATACTTTTATTTTTATTAGAGTTTTTAATAACTCAACAAAGGGGATCAATTATCTCATAGTCAGATTACTATAGTTTGCTGAAATGACCTACCTGACTGAGTTCCATAATGTTCAATCTGATCTCAGTATCAGCTTGATTACCTGCTCAATCATCTCTGTCTTGCAACCTCACTTTTCTGAGATGGTTCCTACATTGTTAACTAATTTCTACATGACCTGGTTCCTAAGTCCCTCCAAAATAAGGATATGTTCCCTTTCATTTATACCACTAAGAGTCACAACCCTTTATCTTAATTTCCTAATTGTATAGATAACAAAAATCATTTTGACCTTTGGCCCAGAAAACTTACATCCAACCTGTCTCATCATGCCAGTACCCACATTTATGTATTGGGTTTCTGTCAACCAACGGTGCTTTCAGGTGAAAGAAGCCCTGATGTTACCCAGCCTACCCCCACCCAGGTACCCCACAATACAATTAGAAACAAACTTATTTATTCTAAGTTTGCCTTTGGAGAATTGCTGGATTACACAATAAGTCCATTTTTAATACTTTGAGAAAGCACTGTAGTGACTAATCCGATTTACGTATCCCCAGTGATGTAAAAGGGTTCCTTTTTCACATCTTCACAACACTTGGCAATGTTGTCATTTTTAATGCATGGCATTCTTTTAAAAAAAATTTTAAATAATTATTTATTTATTCCATTTTTTGCCTTGTTTTATTGTTGTAGTTATTATTGTTGTTGTTATTGATGTCTTTGTTCTTGGATAGGACAGAGAGAAATAGAGAGAGGAGGGGAAGACAGAGAGGGGGAGAGAAAGATAGACACCTGCAGACCTGCTTTACTGCCTATGAAGCAACTCCCCTGGGGGCTCGAACCAGGATCCTTTCACTGGTTCTTGTGCTTTATGCCATGTGTGATTAACCCACTGTGTTGCCGCCCAATTCGCAATGTATGGCATTCTTACCGGTGTAAGGTGGTGTCTTGGTGTTGTCTTGATCAGTGACTGAGTACTTCTTCTTGTGTCTGTTGGTCATCTAGGTATCTTTGATGAAGTTTTTGTTCAAATGTTCTCTCCTTTTTAATAAGCTTGCCTGTGATTTTTGTTGGTGAGTTCTATATGCTCTTTATACGTTTTGTTAATTAGCCATTTCTCTCACATATGATATGTAAAAATCTTCTCCCATTAGCAGTATCTTTTTGTTTGGGTGGTGGTTCCTCTTACTGTGCAGAAGTTTTTCATAAGTTTGATGTAATCCCACTGGTTTATTTTTGCTTTTGTTTTCCTTATTGATGGACTTGAGTCTCTGAAGGATTTTCCAAAGAAGATAACACAGAGTGTTCTGCTGCCTTTTTTGCTCTATATTTCATAGTTTCCAGTTTAACATCCATGTATAGACTCTTTAGACACTGCCATGTGCTTCTTTGACTTCCCTGTACTTCTTTGACTCCCCTACCCTGTATCTATCTTAGCTGGCTTTGAACTATTTTCTGAACCCTCCAGAAACAGCAATGCCTGAAGTTCTGTGGTACTTTATTAAATAAAAACAGGACCCTATGGACCAGGGAGATAGCACCATCCATTAATATTGCAACAGACTTTTATGCGTAAGACATTGGATGTCCACTCTCAATCCCTGATTCCATCATAAACCAAAGCTTTTTACCAGATTGCTGCATACTGGTCTTCTTTCCCAATTCTTTAAGTTCTTTCTTAGGATACTCTTGCATAGAGTAGAGGGAACAAGTGATGTTCGTGAATAATAAAGTTGAATCAATAAGGTAGTGTGCCTACTTTATCCTGTGCATGTCCCTGATGCCAGCTACAGTGGAAAAAATTTTGGTGCTGTGGTATATTTTCTTCTCTTTTGGTGTCTCTGTCTCTCTTTGCATCTGAAAAAAAATGGCTTCAGAATGGTAAAGCCTCAGCAACATCAATCAATAAATAAGTAAATAAAATTCTAAAGATACAGAATGTCACATTGCTTCTCATTATATGACCAAACTAATAAGCATATTTGCGCGTGCGCGCGCACACACACACACACACACACACACATGTACCCACAGACAAAAGGGAGAGGTTCCTAACTGTAAATACTTTTCCTTGTCCTGTCTCAAGACTTCACTTGTGGCACCTTTAAAACAGTTTTACCATCTCACAGAAAGATAATGCTACATTTAGATTATAGTACATAGTAAAAAAAAAAAAAAGTATGGGAAAGGAGAGAACTTAGTCAACAAACTCTTTTAGAGCAGTGAGGACTCATGTCTATGTTGGTTACAGTTGAATCCACAAGTCTTAGTATCGATATGTAACACATGGGAGTTCACCAAATATTCATTTAATTTTTATGGACACTTTATTTACTATACTTTTAGAATATCTTATGGGTATAGGCTTGTTTGAGCAAATATATATTGGGAGATGATGGACACCAGGACTGAAAAAGAAGTTGAGCTACAACTTCTTCTTGCGTTAGAGAAATTGAAATAATGAGAAGGTGAAACTGTTATTAGACCTTCAGAAATGGATGGCATCTAGAGAGTATCATAAAAGTTGTTGTCTGGTTAGAGTGGAGAGTAGAGCAGGAAATACTATTACCCAGGTAAGTTTAGGTGACCTGGAACATGTCAATTGGTTTATGTTTGAAGTAATAGTTAAGGAGTTAAGGGGCAAGTGTGGCTTCTTTTACCATATATATATATATATATATATATATATATATATATATATATATATATATACATACACACAAATGGATAAACTTGGAAGAAAAACTGAACATTCTCTGAAAGGGAGTGGACTGAAATAGATGATGAATTGGGACCTGGACTAGTGAGGTGTAAATGGGCAGGAAGAAAGAAAAAAAACCAAGGGCTGGGGAGGCAGAATAATGGTTATGCAAACAATTTTCATGCCTGAAGTTCCAAGACCCCAAGTTCAATCTCCAGCACCATCTTAGCCAAAGCTGAGCAATGATTCAATTTTTCTCCCTGTATCTTTATTTCTGTATCTCTTCCATTAAATAAAGTATTTTTTGAGTTAAAAAGTATACCTTAAAAAAAGGGAAATAAAAAAAGCCTATGGAAAAATATTGAAGAGAAGTTGTTAAGAAATGGAAAAAAAGACTACTGATTGGAAAACGTCACATGTCGTTTATTCATGCACTTCTTCAACAAAGAATATCTTATTGGGCAATACCACTGTGAACTGGAAAATAGGAGTTCTCTGTGGTCCAGAAGGTGGCTCAGTGGATAAAGCATCGGACTCTCAAGCATGAGGTCCTGAGTTCAATCCCCGGTAGCACATATACCAGAGTGATGTCTGGTTCTTTCTATCTCTCCTCCTATCTTTCTCATTAATAAATAAACAAAATACTTGCAAAGAAAAAAAGAAAAATAGGAGTTCTCTAGAAACAACTGGAAACTCCAAAATTAGCTGCTGGCATTTTATGGTGGCATATTTTAACACTGCCATGCTATTTTCTCTACTCTTTATACTTTGGAGTCCCATGACACCTAGTCTACTACTGAACATTTATTATGTCTTTTTTTTTTATTTTTTTATTATCTTTATTTATTGATTGGATAGAGACAGTCAGAAACTGTGAGGGAAGGGAAGGATAGAGGGTGAGAGACAGAGAGACACCTGCAGCACTGCTTCACCACTTGTGAAGCTTTCTCCCTTCAGGTGGGGACTGGGGGCTCGAACCCAGGTCCTTGCGCACTGTAACGTGCGCTCAACCAGGTGCACCACCACCCAACCCCTTATTATGTCTTTTTAAAAGTACTTTGGCATTTTCTTCAACAACTAAACTTTAAACTATCATATAGTACAGCAATTGCATTCCTGCGCATTTATCCTGCAGAAATGAAGATTTCTGGGTCAGAAGGTACCTGAAAATATAGACTGTGTCTTTGGCCATTTAGAAGACCCAAGCTCATGGCCTGGAGTCATGGGGGGGCATCATGGTATGAGAGTAAGTTTTAGTGCTGTAGTCAGACTGTCTATCTGGATGGATGGATGGATGGATGGATGGATGGATGGATGGATGGATGGATGGATGGATGCATGCATGCATGCATAGATGCATGGATGGATGCATGGAAGGATGGATGAAAAAGTGGCCTAGAGGAATGAAATTGCATGTGTGTGAGGCCTTAGCTTCAATAACAACAAAATAAAAAACATGTACACAAATATTTAACAGTTGCTTTATTCATAATAGCTATATCTGTAAAATACTCAAATGTCCTTCAGCAAGTGAATGGCTAAACAAAAATTTTTTTCACTTTATCTATACTATAGCATACTAAACAAGAGAAGGGAATGAACACACAGGAATACATATAACAAAGAACTATGTTGAGTAAATAAAATTAATCTGAAAAGGTTATAAAACACATGAATTCATTGATAGAACATTCATGAAAAACCAAAAATGTTACATATGAGTGATTGTGAGAGTTGAGAAGGTGGTTGGAAGAAGTGGATGTAGCTACAAAGGTCTGCATAGAGGATTCTCACAATGGGAATGTTGTCTAGATGTGTCAAATCAGTATTCTTGTCAACTTGTAGTATACATCTCTCAGATTGTTATCAGTGGGCAACTCTGGATAAAGCATACATGGGATCTGTCTATATTATTTCTTGTAAATACACAAGACTGTTTAGATATTTTCATTAAAATTTAAAAGACTGTGTTTGATAAAGTACCAATATTGGGTCCAGGTGGTGGCGCAGCTGGTTGAGCGCACATATTACAGTGCTCAAGGACCCAGGTTCAAGTCCCTGGTCCCCACCTGCAGGGGGAAAACTTCAAAAGTGGTGAAGCAGGGCTGCAGGTATCTCTCTGTCTCTCTCCCTCTCTATCACCCCCTTCCCTCTCAGTTTTTGGCTGTGTCTATCCAATAAATAAATAAATATTTTAAATAAATATATAAATAAAGTACCAATATCTGTAGTGAAAATGGTATCTACAAGCACATAACAATGGCAGGGCCACAGATGTGGTTTTTTTCCTTCCCTTTTGGTGGTTTGTTAGATCTTTTAATTGCTATGATTTTTTTCCCCTTGATTAAAGATATATATGGGAACGGTGGGGTGGGGGCAATAGTACACCTGGCTGAGCACGAACATTACCAAGCTCAAGGCCCTGGGTCTGATCCCCTCTTCCCAAGTGCAGGGTGATGCTTCATGAGCAGGTCTGCAGGTGTCTATCGTTCTCTCTCTCTCTCTCTTTCTCTCTCTTAATCTATCTATCTATCTATTTATCTATCTATCTATCCCCCCCTCTTGTCTCCTCAATTCCTTTATATCCTATCAAAATAGAATTAAAAGAAAGAGGTTTGAGCCCCCGGTCCCCACCTGCAGGGAGAAAGCTTTGCAAATGGTGAAGCAGGGCTGCAGGTGTCTCTCTGTCTCGCCCCCTATCACCCCTCTCCCTCTCCTTAATTTCTGGCTGTCTTTATCCAATAAATAAATATAATAAATTTTGAAAAGAAAGAAAAGAAAAAGAAAGGAAAAAGGAGGGAGAAGAAAAAAAGGCTTCCAGCTGCAGTGGAGCCATAGTGCTGACACTGAGCCCCAGCAATAACCCTGATGGCATTAAAAAGAAAAAAAAACAAACATATATAGTATTGATCACTTTTAAACGATTTTCCCAACTAAGCTTTATTATTTACACCCTTTTCTTACCTTTCTACATTATTCTGATATTTTCCCTGTTTACAGAACTGATGATTTGTACCTTTTCTTTCTGGCAGTGCTGTAACAACAAAGTATGGTAATGTTTTTATTATTTCACAGTTATGAGAATAGGTGTTTTTTTTTTTTTATTTAAGTAGCACTTCTGTTACCTGCCATCTTTAATCTCCTCACGTTTCATCCTCATGTTTTTAGGAACTGTTAGTATTATATTTGAACATGTTGTCATTGTTTGAAAACCTTTGGCTGACTGATGTTCAAATTTTTCTTTGGGAGTTTTCATCTCTTCATTATTTTTCTGTCAAAGTTTAATACATTCTTCTGAAATTACTCTTACAGATATTCCACTTCGTCTTTTACTATCTTTGCCTAATTATGTTTATGTAGATTAAGGAATTTTTAAAAATTTTAATTATTACAATGATTATAAATTTCCATAATTCAAATCTTTGCTCCAAGAGCCCACGACTGCTGTTGAAGTCTTAACTGGGAGCTGAGCACAACTGGTATTTTATTTTATTTGTTTCCATGCTGTAATATTAAAATTCCTTTTTATTTCTCTTTCAGTGACTAGAGAAAAAATCCAGAAACCTACCATCAACCAGGTATTCTTTTTCACAAACCATATTTTTTTCTTTAAATGTTATTAAGCACTTCTATGTTTTTAAGAAGAGCTCCTGACTTATATATAAGCAATCTACATGCTATTGGTTTTGAGACCAAATGAACTGGTGACGTGTGGATGATGCACTTTTCCTAATCTCCTGCACCTCATTCCTTCTCTTCAGACCATCCTCTCCAAGGATGTGGACAGAAATAAACAGTAAGGAGGAAAAGCTCTGCAGTTCTTATTTTAAAAATAAAAATAAATTAAAATAATAAACCTTCCTTGGAGGTATCTGACCTTTGTATTGATACAATCCTGACTGTAAAAAAAAAAAAAGATACATTTATCCACTTTTTCCCTTGACTGACTCTTCTTTGACATTTCTCTCAAATTTTAATCTGCCCCAGATGAAAGTCACCCCTCCCTAGAATTTAAGGACTGACCTCTATCTGTGGTATTCTTCCAATTGGCGTGTCATCCTTTTTTTGATTTCTACCCAGTTTTATTCCAGAGTCTCCCACTGAGCACTTTCTGTCTGCTTTCCTTTTTAGTTTTTGTTTTTTGTCTCCATTATTTTCTCATCCAACCTTTTCTACTGATAATGGAATTTGTGTTTACTTGTAGATGGAGAGGCACTCTCTTAAACTATTTAAGGAACAGGAACGTGAAACACCACCACTACACATAGACACAAACCAACCAAATGGGGTCCTGCCCCACCCCACCCTCTCTTCCATTAGGCCAGTGTAAACTTGACTTCAAGTGCTACTGTAGCAGCTGGTCCCAGGGAAAGGCAGAAGTCAGCCTGAGGCAAAATATCCTCAAGCACCCCCGGTGTCTACAGACACCAAACTCCTTGGTTTGTGTTTGTTGTTGTGCTGCTCAGGTAAAATTTGAATTCTCTTTTGTCAAGGAGAAGAGTTCTAAATCCAACATTTATACCAAACCGGTACATTCTTCAGAGTCTTCTGATGCACTCCAAAATAAATTCCAATTCTATCCCCCATTGTCATTCCACCCAAATTAAGTACTAGCTCACCTGACAAATATATCAGTCTTTTATTGTGAAACTAGTGCCGGGAGCTTGAACCTGGATCTTTATGCCGGCCCTTGCGCTTTGCACTACATGCGCTTAACCCGCTGAGCTACCACCCAACTCCCCCTTTTTTTTCTTTATTGGGGGATTAATGCTTTACATTTGACAGTGAATACAATAGCTTGTACATGCATAACATTTCTCAGTTTTCCACATAACACTTCAACCCCATTAGGTCTTCTGTCATCCTTTTCCAGGACGTGTATCACCACCAACCCCACCCCAGAGACTTTTACTTTGGTGCAATACACCAACTCCAGTTCAGCTTCTACTTGTGTTTTCTCTTCAGATTTTTTCTCTCTTTTTCTTTTTAATTATGACCAGGGTTATCACTGGGGCTCAGTGCCAGCACTACAGACCCATTACTCTGGCAGGTTTTGTTTTGTTTTGTTTTTCTTTGATATTTTTTTCTATTTTATTTGCTAGGATAGAGAGAGATTGAGAGGAGAGAGGGGGATTAGAGTGAGAGAAAAAGACACCTGACCTGGTTCACAGTTCCTGAAGCATCCCCCCCTGCAAGTACGGAACAGGAGCTCAAAGCCAGGCCCTTCCATATGGTATTAGGTGCACTCAGCCATGTGCTCCACTGCCTGCCCCCCCCCCCCCTACTTTTAAGTACAATTGCAAATGTCTTATTGGAGCCATCTTAGTACCCAAAGATAAAATCATTGTGCAATGACAGGATCAGTTAGTCAATTCAGGTTGTTTTGTGTTTACTTAGTTTATCATTTCATTCTATTTCAATTGCATCTTTGTACTCAGCTGATTTGATGAGACTGAGCCACATCATCTACAATTTTATTTGTTTAAGCCAAGTGCTTCCTACTTTTCCTTATAAAGAAAAGTAGCTCTTTATTAAGTTGAAATGTTAAAGCATTTGCTCAAGAAATGTATTAAGGCTAGTATTCATTCCCTATATTTTCCTCCTTTTCATATTTGGCCAACAAATAAAATATGTAAACACCAAATATTTATTAATAAACTTAACACTAATTTCAGGCCAGGTAAAGCCACAATAAGTTTCTAGTCAATAAGTCAGTGGAATTCTTAGAACTTAAACATAAGAAGGGTGTATTTTTCAGGATAACATGTGTACACTGATTCTCCAGACTGATAATTCCATCAGTGTCTGCCACCTGGTATTTGTAATGCTTCTCCTTGGGTGGGGGGAGGTGCTCCTCTCTCTCAAGAATGTACTGGCCATACAATTCAAAAAGGCATCTCTTACCTCTTACTCATCTAAATACCAATAAAACACCAAGAACTGATGTCACTCTTCTTTTTTAAATCATTCTGCCACAGAAAGGATTTGGATCTTGAGTAACATTTTTGAAAGCTCACTTTGGATAGTCAATACAGTATTCTTTATCAGAAAAGAAATGTAAAACAGAGCGCTGTGGAGAGTTAATCTTGTCCCTAAACCCTTCCCAGTAGGCACTATAGATTGTGTAATTAAATTGAAATTGAAAATCAAGTCTTTCTTTCTTTCTTTCTTTCTTTCTTTCTTTCTTTCTTTCTTTCTTTCTTTCTTTCTTTCTTTCTTTCTTTCTTCCATTAGGTAGGCTATGAGTTGCACACCAGCATGAGAGATTAGGGTGGGGATGTGGGGGGTGGGAGTAATTCTAGCCTACTGACCAATACCCAGTATGCTTTTTTAGCCTGCAGCTATTTCACCACACCTGAGCCCTAAGAACAAACAACTATTTGAGTCCTCTGGAGGAAAGCTTATTCTTTCCTGTGTAATTCACTGGGGAAATCAGTATGCTTTTTTTAAAGTAACTTGTTAATGCAGCTTGTTTACAAGAACAGGACAAAAATGAGCAGTGAACTGCTTGGCAGCTTATGTCCCAGAATGGGATGAATGCATGACCCATTTTTTTCAGCTGTCTCTTTTGGCAGTGCGTTGCTGCAACAATTTCCTATCCTGAAAAATGTTCCTTATAGAGATAAAAATCTCTTGTAAGTCTTCTTTTTTAAAATAATTTAAACCGTGGTAGATTGAAGATAATAGCTTAAAATACCACCAAAATTTCCCATGCAGATGAGAAAAGTGGATGTGAAAACCTTTTTCACTTAATTTTTGGAAGCCACCTTATTATAGTCAGTTGAAATCTGTTAATGCCTCTGTTTATGCCTTTTTATTTTCTGGCTAGAAAATAATTGAAAATCACGGTGAATTAATTCTTGGTTGTTGTACAGCTAAGTAACAAGGAGGGGATAGTTACTACAGGCTCCGTTTCTAGTGCAAGTGGTGCACACATTACACAGAATGTTCACAGTTCTAGCATTGTTATATAAAAAAAAGCTTACCTTCTTGATTCCTAGGGCTTGTCCAACAAAATAAATGCTTTTAGACAACATCAACATATTGTCTCACATAGTTACATGCTAGATATTCAGAACTTGGGTACAGGCAGAGCCATGCTCCCCTGAAACTTGCAGGGAGCCCCCTGCAGGTGGGGAGCTGCAGGCTCGAACCAGGATCCTTAAGCTGGTACTTTCGCTGCCACCTGTGCTTAACCCGCTGCACTACCGCCTGACTCCTGGGAGGGTCCTATCTTTCAACACTATGTCTTGTGGTAGTGGTCAGCAATCCTTAGCATTCCTTAGATTCTTTCTGCTACATTTCAAGCTCTACCTCCATCATTATGTAGTTACCACCGTGTAAAAGGTTACCAGCCATAATGACTTAAGGTCCACTCTAATAGCCTCATTTTCACATAGATAACAGGGCCAGGACTTCAATGTATCTATGCAGGGACACAAATCAATCCCTAGCAAGCTGATAACCGTATAGCCACTCTTCACTCTCCTCTTGCTCTGCCTTCCAAATGACCCTGTAAAACCCTCTAATCTGGCTCTACTTCCTCCATCCAATGTCCCTCAACTCCTTTGCTTGGCAACTTCTCACCACTTTTATGCTTCAGTTCCATTTTTCATTTCCCATTCTTCTCCAATTTACAGATAGATCTGAGCAATATCACAGAATTTTAGTAAAGTGAATATCTCAGTACTAAGTACCATATGAACTTTATCATTTTCCAGTGCATATAAAGGTTGTATTTATACTGTTACACAGCCTATTAATTATGCAACAATATTATCTAAACAATTAGCATATATGTCTTATTTTTTTTTAATATTTATTACACAGCCAAGGAAGTGACTAAGTAGTAAAGCCTAGATTTTGTGTGCAAAAGGATCCTGTATTTAACTGTTAGCACTACATATACCAAAGTGAAAATCTGATGATACTCCCTACTCTTTCACTCTCTTACTAATTAAAGTTTTTTTTCAGGTATTTTAATTTTTTTTTAGTTTTGATTATAGATCTTACCAAAGTTCTGTATCCCACCTTCTCAATCCCAAAAATAACTGCCATAATGTTCACAAGTCTTAGAAACAATTTGCTTGCTTCTGCTTTTTTTTTTTGAAGTTCATGTATACCAGTTCTCTAGATTCCACATATGAATGAAACCATCCAGTAGTTGTCTTTTATCTTTTTATTGTCTTACTAAGCATAATAAAGCCTTTTAAAATATTATTTTTCCCTCAAACATGCTAACCACCATCACTGAGTTGTAAGCGTTTTGCTGGTGAGTAGTATTTCCTCAAGTTGGTGCCTGCTGACTGATCAGAAAGGTTGTTTTTGAATGTTCAAGTATTTATGACCTTTTCTTAAAATCATACAGTAGTGAAGGCTGCCACATTGATTCTTCCTTTTACAAAAGATTTCTTTTCAACACATAATACCACTTGGTAGCATTCATCCCACAGTATAACAGTGTTCAGAATTAAAGTCAGCCTTTCAAAAATACCTGCTACTTCACCAACAAAGCTTATGTAATATATGCTAAGTTCTTTGTTGTCATGTCCACAATGCTCAGTCTTTGTAGAAGTAGATTCCATCCCAAGAAATCACCTTCTGGGGTGAGCCAAAGTTGGTTGAATAGGAAGGACCTGGCACCAACAGCACATCACAACTTGAAAAACGCTGCATAGAAACAGACTAAGTTAGCATCCAAGTGGACACCACCTCCCAAAAATAAAAGGTGTTACTCCATGTGACAGCAAACTACTATTAGAAGAGACCTATACAATATGAAACTCTTACCTAGCAATTACAGCCCAGGCTACAGGAAATGCCAGATCCCTAATCTCATTCCTGAACTCTGCATCAACAAAAAGCAAAAAAAAAAAAAAAAAAAAAAAAAAAAAAATTAATAACTATGAAAGGGAAGAAGAGGAGAAGTCATAATGGCAGTTCTTAAGACAACCAAAATAGCTTATCAGTTGCTTGCACAGTGCAGATATGATGGCTGTCCTATAGGAATTCAGACTCCATAGTAACATACCCAGCAAAAAAAATACTCACCTACAAGGGAATTCCCATATGATCATCAGCTGATTTTTTTTCAACAGAAACTATTGTAACATATGTAATAATGATGAAAGAAAAAGGTTGAACTATTGCAAGAATGGCTAATATGTAACAAAGAAATAAGCAGAAGTTACTGGGAAATGGGTCTATTTGCTTGATGCAAGATAGATATATATGTTCAATCTCTATCTGAAGAAAGGCTACATTATATGTAATACCAATCATGTCACATCCCTCCTTTCATGAAAAACAAAAACTAGAACATTCCCATTAATAGAAATGGTTATTGTTCCTGCTTATGCATAGATTCACTTAAGAGGTTTTATTAGCACAGATCCTGTGACTCCCCACCCCAACCCCAAGAAATTCTGAAACAGTAGTAGTTGGATTCAGATATATCACAGCCTTTAGGACAGACAAAGAGAGTCATGTGCTTTAGAGGAACCCTAATATCACAAACACAGAAACACAAAGACTTATTTAATTTTCAGCCACATTTTTGTTCGAAAATAAACTGAGCATCCACAGAACATGAAAGAGGAACAAGGTTACTGAATGGGACCTTCTCTTCAACTGGGGGAAGGTTGGCTTAAGGAATAAGAAAGTCCACACAAGCACTGTGAAAACCAGAGACAGAAGAGCTGCTTTAGTTTCCAGGTTCCCCTACCCCTAGAAGTAGGAGGCTCTTTTTGCTATAGTCTGTTACATTCCTCAATTTTCTACTTTATATTCTAGCTATTTATATCCAGATGTAATGGTGACATAAGAAGAGAATAGCTACAGTTAGTATTCTGAAAGGATGGAACCATGTATGATTCTTTCCTCTGTGCATTTTAGACATTGTACATGGTAAGTGTCCATCCAAATTGCTGGTCAACTATTAATTCTTCAGGTCACTAAGTTATTAGCTTGTTAACCAGTAAAACTTCTATATATGAACTATCTATTCCCTATATACTGCTCAAACCTATTATGCCACTTATTCTAATAAGGCAGAGAACAGGCTCTGCCCTTTATGATTCCAGGCCAAAAACAAAAACAAAAAAAAAAAAAAAAAACACCTAAACCAGAAGCAGAAGGGACAAGCTAAGATTGCACATAGTTGCTATAAATAATGGTTGTACTACTGGGGGAATAAAATAATCAAAAAGCAGAAAAACCCAGATCTCTATGTCCTTATTTCCTAATTGACAGTAGAGCACTAAAGCTTTCATGGGTCAAGCCTTGGGTTCTTGTTTATCAAATGTAAATATGGAAGTATCATGCATTGTTGCTTTTTAAGTGTAGCAAAAGCTTACTACCTTCTTACATTAAACTTGGATTGCATTACTTTGCACTTTTTTTACTCTGTAGCCACACACTCAAAGAGACAATCTGTCACTTCAGCACTAAGGTGGGTAGTAAATATTTCATCCTCTAATTCTCTTTTAAGGCTAACTTCTAGAATTGGAAGTTGAGGTTTTAAAAAAAGCTTTTCAACTCATGAGTCAAGTCAATTTTTTAAAATATTTATTTTATTTATTTATTCCCTTTTGTTGCCCTTGTTGCTTTATTGTTGTAGTTATTATTGTTGTCTTTGTTGTTGGATAGAACAGAGAGAAATGGAGAGAGGAGGGAGAAGAGAGAGAGGGGGAGAGAAAGATAAATACCTGCAGACCTGCTTCACAACTTGTGAAGCGACTCCCATGCAGGTGGGGTGCCAGGGCTTGAACCAGGATCCTTGTGCGCCACCTGCGCTTAACCCACTGCACTACAGCCTGACTCTCGAGTCAAGTCAATTGTTAAAAATACTTGGAAGCGAGGCTTTCCAGAGGTGGGGCTATGGAGCAGCAGTAGCTCTGTTTCTCTCCTCTCCTCTCCTGGGTTAACTAGGAATACCACCTGAGAACGCAACAAGACAGGACTAGAATGACTTCAGGAACCCAGCAAATCACCGGTGAGTGCAAATACATGTGGCTCATGGACAGAGAGGAGCCTAGGGAGAGATTAAGTGGCTGGTAACAGTCCGGCAGTTTACCAGTTGAGACACTACCACCAGTCTGTTTCACCAACAAAAAGATAGCAGAAGGAGGACAGGACTCCCTTAAGACTCACCAAATCCAACTGTGAGTCTCCATTGCTTCTGCCCTCAGAATCTGAAGCAAAGGGAAAGAGGCCCTGTGCTGACACCAAGGGACATAAAACTAACCAGGAAACTCAGGAGAAGATCTATACTTCCATGGCATAGCGGTGGGCTGTGAGAGTCTCTTTGCATAACCACCAGATTATCTCTGCCCACCCTGCTTTATCTCTTGGTCAGGAGTCAGTGATTAAGCTAGGAAGACTATTTATAGTTTAAAAGCACTCAGGCTCCCATACCTATAGGGAAGAAAATGAACAAAAGAGGCTTTTAAGTCACTGAGCTCCAACTCAGGGATTTAAATAATATTGAAACAACTGCCCATTTCCACAACTATGAACCCTTTAGTTGTCTTATTTAGACACACATAAATCCAGGCAAGAGTGATGAGTAATTTGAAAAGTACTGAGAGAGGGAAATCATAACATACTATATAAAATGGATAAACCAACAAGAAGAAATATTGGAGAAATGAACTAGGACTACAGTCCAGCTAAAAGCCCCCCAAAGCTTGAAGCAAATAATAATGAGGTCAACATCCAAATATGAGTTAAGGAAATTCAGTGATAGGGCTGAGTAAAGAGTTTAAAAGAATTGACATCAGAAATGCAGAAACAACCAATGAGACTCTGGAAGAAAACACTAATTATCTCAAGGTTATTAGAGAGCTGAAAGCTGAAATAGCTGAGCTAAGAACACAACTAACTGAACAAGCTAAAACAGTATCATAAAAGGGTAACAAAACAGATGAACTCCAGAAAACAGTATAGGGGAGAGAGAATAGAATAAATGAGGCTGAAGAAAGAATTAGCCACATAAAGGACAAATTAGAGAAAACAAAAAAGTAAGAGATCTCAAAAAGAGATTAAGAGATACTGAAGGGGAGGGGAAAAAAGAGATATTGAAAACAACAACAGAGACCTATGGGATGACTTCAAAAGAAATAATATACTCATTATTGAATTGCCAGAAGAAGAAACAGAGGGAGCAGAAGAAACCATTCTTCAGGACCTAATAGCTGAGAACTTCTCTAGCCTAGAAAACATCAAATACATAAAGGTTCAAGAAGCCCAGAGGGTCCCAAACAGAATTAACCCAGACTTAAAGACACCAAGACACATCCTATTTAGAATGGAAAGGAATAAGGTAAAGAAAGGATCCTGAAGGCTGCAAGAGAAAAACAAAGAGTCACCTACAGAGGTAAACCCGTAAGATTAGCAGCAGACTTCTCTGCACAAACACTACAGGCCATTAGAGAATGGCAAGATATCTATCGAGTGCTCCATGAAAAAGGCTTTCAACCAAGACTACTGTATCCTGCTAGACTGTCATTCAGATTAGATAGAGTCATAAAAGCCTTCTCAGACAAGCAACAGTTGAAAGACTCAACTATCACCAAGCCTGCCCTGAAAGAAGTTCTGAAAGATCTACAACCAGTCAGACCACCAGAAATATGCCATATATCATAATACTCTATAAATATAAAAGAATGGCATTAAATTATCTTCAATCTTTGATATCAATAAATGTCAGTGCCCTGGATTCACCTATTAAAAGACACAGAGTAAGAAAATGGATCAGAAATCATACAACACAACAATATGCCGTCTACAGGAAACGCACCTAACTCAACAATACAAACACAGACTCACAGTGAAAAGATGGAAAACTATCATACAAGGCACAAAAAGGGGCAGGAACAGCTATTCTCGTATCTGACATGATAGACTTTAAAATCAATAAAATTAAAAAAGATAAGGATGGACACTACTTAATGCTCAGAGGATCAGTCAATCAAGAGGACTTAACATTTATTAACATCTATGCAGCCAATTAGAAACCATCAAAATACATCAAACATCTACTGAAAGAGCTATGGCAACATATTAACAGCAACACAGTTATAGCAGAGTGCTTCAACACCCCACTCTCTCATCTTGACAGATCATCCAGGCAGAAAATCAATAAAGACATGAGGGAGCTAAATGAGGAGATAAACTAGAATGTGGACATTTTCAGAGTCATTCATTCCAAGAAACTGGAATAAACATTCTACTCAAGTCCACATGGGTCATTCTCAAGGATAGACCATATGTTAGGCCACAAAGGCAGTATCAGCAAGTTCAAGAGCATTTAAGTCATCCCAAGCATCTTCTCAGACCACAGTGGAATTAAACTAACACTTAACAATCAACAAAAGATTAATAATAGTCCCAAAATGTGGAAGCTCAACAGTATACTACTTAACAACTACTGGGTCAAAGAGGAAATAAAGGAAGAAATCAAAATGTTTCAAGAGTTCAATGAAAATGAAGACACAAGCTATCAAAATATTTGGGACATAGCTAAGGCAGTACTGAGAGGGAAGTTTATAGCCATACAAGCACACATTAGGAAACAAACAAACAAAAAAAACAAATAAGCAGCCTGATTGCACACCTTAAAGACCTAGAATAAGAAGAACAAAGGAACCCTAAAGCAACCAGAAGGACATAAATCACTAAAGTTAGGACAGAAATAAATAACAGTGAAAATAAGAAAACCATACAAAAGATCAACAAAAGTAAATGTTGGTTCTTTGAAAGAGTGAACAAAATCAACAAACCTTTAGCCAGACCCACAAAACAAAAAGGGAGAAGACCCAAACAAATTGGATACTAAATGAAAGAGGAGATATCACAACAGACACCAAGGAAGTTCAACATATCATGCGAGGCTTCTATGAACAACTATATGCCACAAAGCCATAGAACCTGGAAGAAATGGATGATTTCCTAGATATCCACTAACTTTCAAAATTAAGTAAAGAGGAACTAGATAACATGAACATGTCCATCATAGCTAATGAAATTGAAACAGTTTTCAAAAACCTTCCCAAGAATAAAAGTCTTATATCAAGTGGTTTTACAAATGAATTCTACAAAACTTTCAAAGAAGATCTAATACCTCTACTTTTAAAAGTCATCCAGAAGACTGAAGACACTGGAATACTCCCTTCAAGCTTCTATGAAGCCAACATCACTTTGATACCAAAGGCAGTCACTGACACAACCAAAAAAGAAAATTACAGACCAATATCTCTGATGAACATAGATGCTAAAATACTGAACAAAATTCTAGCCAACTGAATATAACGATATATTAAAAAGATTGTTCATCATGACAAAATGGGCTTTATCCCAGGGTTGCAAAGTTGGTTTAATATACGTAAATCAATCAACTGATCCACCGCATCAATAAAAGCAAGAACAAAAACCACATGGTCATATCAACTGATGCAGAGAAAGCCTTTGACAAAATACAACATCCCTTTATCATCAAAACACTATAAAAATGGGTATAGATTGAAAATTCCTCAAGATAGTGGAGTCTATGTATAGCAAACCTACAGCCAATATCATACTCAGTGGTGAAAAACTGGAAGCATTTCCCCTCAGATCAGTTACTAGACAGAGTGGCCACTATCAGCATTATTATTCAACATAGTGTTGGAAGTTATTGACATAACAATCAGGCAGGAGCAAAGAATTAAAGGGATAAAGATTCTAAGAAAAGAGGTCACACTCTCCCTATTTATAAATGACATGATAGTATACATAGAAAAATCTAAGAAGTCCAACAAGAAGCTTCTGGAAATCATCAGGCAATACAGTAAGGTGCCAGGCTACAAAATTAACATTCAAAAGTCAGTGGCATTCCTCTATGCAAAGTTAGAAGTTGAAATCCAGAAATCTGTTCCTTTTACTATAGCAACAAAAACAATATAATAACTAGGAATAAACCTAACCAATGAACTAAAAGACTTGTATACTGAAAATTATGAGTCACTACTCAAGGAAATTGAAAAAGACACAAAGAAGTGGAAAGAGGCTGGAAGAATTAACATAATCAAAGTGAATGTACTACCCAGAGCCATATACAAATTTAATGCTATCCCCATGAAGACCCCAATCACATTTTTTAGGAGAATAGAAAAATGCTAAAAATGTTTATCTGAGACCAGAAAAGACACAGAATTATCAAAATTATCTTGGGAAGAAAGAACAGAACTGGAAGCATTACACCCCCAGATCTCAAATTGTATTATAAGACCATTGTCATCAAAACTTCTTGGTACTGGAGCATGAATAGACACACTGACCCATGGAATAGAATTTAGAGCTGAAATAAGCCCCCACACCTATGGACATCTAATCTTTGACAAAGGGGCCCAGACTATTAAATAAGGAAAGCACTCTTGTCAACAAATGGTGTTTGAAGAAATGGGTTGAAACATGCAGAAGAATAAAACTGAACCACTAGATTTCACCAAACATAAAAGTAAATTCCAGGTGGAACAAGGACTTTCATGTTAGAAAAGAAACTATCAGATACTTAGAGTAAAATATTGGCAGAACTCTTTTCCACATAAATTTTAAAGACACCTTCAATGAAATGAATCCAATTACAAAGAAGACTAAGGCAAGCGTAAACTTATAGGACTTCAGCAAATTGAAAAGTTTCTTCACAGCAAAAGAAACCACTACCCAAGCCAAGAGACCTCTCAAAGAATGGAAGAAGATCTTTACATGTCATATATCAGATAAGAGTTTAATAACCAAATTATATAAAAGCTTGCCAAACTCAACAAGAAGAAGACAAATAACCCCATCCGAAAATGTGGAGAGGACATGGACAGAATATTCACCACAGAAGAGATCCAAAAGGCTGAAAAACACATGAAAAAATGCTCCAAGTCTTTGATTGTCAGAGAAATGCAAATAAAGACAACAATGAGATAGCACTTCACTCCTGTGAGAATATCATACATCAGAAAAGGTAACAGTAGCAAATGCTAGAGAGGTTGTTGGGTCAATGGAACCCTTCTGCACTGCTGGTGGGAATGTAAATGGGTCTAACCTCTGTGGAGAACAATCCAGAGAACTTTCAGAAGGCTAGAAATGGACCTACCCTAAGATTCTGCAATTCCTCTCCTGGGGATATATCCTAAGAAACCCAACGAACCCAACCAAAAAGATCTGTATACACATATGTTCTTAGCAGCACAATTTGTAATAGTCAAAACCTGGAAGCATCCCAGGTGTCCAACAATAGACGAGTGGCTGAGCAAATTGTGATATATATATATATATATATATGAATACTACTCAACTATTAAAAATGGTGACTTCACCGATTTCAGCCGATTTTGGGTGTACCTTGAAAAATTCTTGTTAAGTGAAATAAGTCAAAAACAGAAGGATGAATACGGATGATCTCACTCACCGGCAGAAATTGAAAAACAAGATCAGAAGAGAAAATGCAAGGTGAAGCTGAACTGGAATTGGTGTATTGCTCCAAAGTAAAAGACTCTGGGATTGGTGGCGGGTGGGGGTGGGAGAATACAGGTCCAAAAAGGATGACAGAGGACCTAGTGGCGGTTGTACTGTTATATGGAAAACTGGGAAATGTTATGCATGTACAAACTATTGTATTTACTGTCAGATGTAAAGCATTAATTCCCAAATAAAGAAATTTTTAAAAAATACTTGAAAGCAAAACAGGATAGGACCAAAAATTAGTGGTTCTTAACAAGGAAGGGTTTATAGAAGACGGTCTTTATTAAAGGTCAGATGGTTTCATAGGTAGAAAACACTTGGGTGTAAATGTCAAAGCATTGAAATGTAACCCTTTAATCAGAAGCCAGGTAAGGCAAAGTACTGTGTATTTCTGTGGAATTAGACATATTCTGCAGAAATATATTAAGACAAAAGGAAAAATGAAAAAATATCCATTGACTATTTTTAAAAATATAAGTTTTTTTTAATGAGAGAGGCATACTGACACACACATATACAGAAAAGAACAGAGAGAAGCGGAGAGAGAGAAAGAACACTGCTCAGCTAAGGTTTATGGTGTCACTGGGGATTGAAACTTGAGGCCTCAGAGCCTCAGGCAGGAAAGTCTTTTGAATAACCATTATGCTATCTCTCCCCTTTGAATATTTTAAAAGCATGAACACCAAGATGAAAACAATAATTGGAATAAAGAAAATTCTTTATTAACAACAGTGCAAGGTTGATTAGCAACCAAGTAAGTAGTTTTCATGGAGTACTCAATACTTAATTGCAACCAATAATTATATTACTCAGTATTCTGCATGTCACTTATTTCCCACGGCAAACATAGATGGTCAGTGGCCAAAATAGGTGTATCTCATCCTAAAATCTCTTAAAATCTCACTCTTCACTACTGAGCTATGTCACTGTTCTGGAAGTTATACTATTCATTAAGTAATCCCACTTTCGATCACTAGTTTTGACAGCAATACACAACAACATGCAAAACACAGATATTTATAACATCACGAGCCTTTTTTCAAAGCATCTGAACAGTCATGATGAGCCTGTGTTAACTCTGAGGTTCCTGTTGAGCATTAAATTACTTTTTTAATTAAGTGAAAAATCAAGTGAATCTTGTCTTAAGAGAAAAACTATTTGTCACCTGAAAAGAGATTAAACACTGAGGGGAAAAAATGGATGCATTGGAATAATCTGTTGGCCGCTGGCAGTTTTCCTCAGCAGAGCTCAGCAGAGCTAACAGGGATATAAAATGAGAATTAAAGTAGAAACATTTATTCTCATCATAAACCGTCAGTTGTTCTCTTATCCTGTTATTTTCAAAAAAAAAAAAAAGCACCTTACTTCTAAAAATTGTTTTATAAGTCCATTTCTTTTGATAAATGATAGTGTCACTAGTTATGTATTCTGGAGGAAAGATGGAATTTTTAAACTCTGCTGAAACTATAGTATAACAAACAAGGAAAACATGCAATTTGCCATCTAATGTAAATAAGTCAAACTGCCTAAAATGATGTTACTCAGTAGGTCGGTGAAATCTAGTCTATTACTGATTTTATAGTCAGTCTGTTTCTGTTTTTCTCTTCAAAGTTTGTCCTATACTCTTTAAGTATCTGTAGTTGAAGATCAGTAGCAGAGGAACTGAAAGTCTTCAACTCAGCAAATTTAACTAGCAAACTCATTGTCAGTTTGTGATTTATCTTTCAAAGTAGAAAGAATGTCAGCAGTCAAATTCTACCTGTCAGAAGATCTTTCAGTATTTAGTAACTTGAGCACTACCCACTATAGAAAAAATATATATTTCTTGGGAAAATATCATCATGAAAATATACACAGACATGTGTTGCAATATTTGAATTCACCTAAGATCCAACAGTTTTGTCTATTTTTCATCCGTTTTGCCCAAAGTCAGGCAATGGGACATCCAGTTGAGTGCACATATTACAATGCTCCAAGACCAGGATTCAAGCCTCCAGCTGCCACCTGCTCATGGGGAAGCTTTACAAGAGATGAAGTAGTGGGAAGTCAGGTGGTGGTGCACTGGGTTAAGTGCACATAGTACACAGCTCAAGGATCCCAGTTAGAGCCCCCAGCTCCCTACCTTAAAGGGGGAAGCTTCACAAGTGTTGAAATAGATCTTCAGGTGTTTATCTTTCTCACTCCCTCTCTATCTCCCCCTCCTCTCTCAATTTCTGTGTCCTATCCAATAAAATGGGGAAAATGGCTGCCAGGAGCAGTAGAGTCAGTGTGCAGGCACCAAACCCCAGTGATAAACCTGACAAGAGAGAGGATGCAGGGTTGCAGGTGTATCTATTTCCTGTCCCCGTCTCCCCCTCTTCTCTCAGTTCCTCTCTGTTTTATCAAATAAAGAAGACATTGAAAAGGAATAAAAATGACTACTGGGAGCAGTGGATTTGTCCTGCAGGCAATTAACCCTGGTGGCAATTAATAGAAAAAAAATTCTATTTTACATCATTTTCTTCATATGATGTTTTCATTGAATTGAGTACAAGACTCAAGTGAAAACCTGTTATCTTCTGGAATCATGTGAGAAAAGGTAACTTAAATAATCATCATTTTAAATAAAAGTACATGTTAATTTTTTATCTTATAGTAAAGGGTGGTCCAATAATTAGGTAAACTTTATAGTATGTACTTATCATTACTTGGGCTATATACAAATAACAATTTTTCTTTACAATTTAAGACACTTTAAAATCTTTACCAATTTGAATTTCACCCTTTCTACCATTTGTCCACAATAAATATTTCTAACATGTAACAAGCCAATCCTATTGTCTTTAAAGAATATCTTTAAAGACTCACTAGACATTTTAAAATAGATCCCCTCACTATCAGCGGATGTCCCTGACACTAGTTATAGATTTTTGTCCATATCTGCATTTTTCAGAGGAAACACTCCTTGATCCTCATTAAAATGCCAGGACTAAAACCACGTGCAATTTTTGCTTTGATTTTTCACTGCAGAGGGAAAATGAGTACACTCATCTTTAATTATGCGTAAATTTAAACCAATTTTACTTAAACTTGATTTTGTAGAGTAGCAGGTATCAAAACAAATTCCAAGAAAGCAAAAAGAAATACAGACAAGTGGTGAAAATTCAAAGTCACCGTAAAGATCCCAGAGAAAGCTACATTGTCTTCATTATCCTTAATGTGGAAAAAGTTATTATCCACATGAGTGTTACATTACATTCTGTGGTCCACCATCAAACAAGAATGAAATAAACAAGATTCCTCACTGTTTCATCACTGGTATGCGCCTTGCTCAAAATATCTTAAAAGGGAATATTTTCAACATACTATTACTGGATAATTCAATTAGAACAATGTTCTGTGGATGTGGAATAATGTAATTTTCTATATTGAATGATTAACCAATCAGATTTCCTCTCATTTTCTAAGGCAATGAATTGACTAAAATGTGACCATAAACAAAATAGATTTTATTAGGCATAATCTACTTTGTAATCAAATGAAATTAATTCTGTGCCTGACCTAAAGCTTTGAAAATGAAAGACCAAAATTGAACACATGCTTCCAATTTTGGTTCTGTTACCAAGATGACACTTAATATAAAAGTTATAATTTAACTTCCCCTCAAGTATTCCATACTTGAGTCTAAATGACTCTTAGAAATATGTTCATCAACAGATGGGAGCCACTTATGGCCTCATAAACTCAAAGGCAAGTGAAATTATCTCAACAAAATACAAGGATTTCAAGAGAGCTTCATCTGGTTATCTCAGAGATGATGAATGCATTGCATGTTGAATCAGTGATGCAATTAATATTGACAGATAATCACATAGAGGAGTAATACTAGGGAGATGACTACTAGTAGTACATTTTTATTGATTTTCTCATTTTTTTATTTACTGTTAATAGTGAGTTACAAGATTGTTAAATTATAGCATATAGCTTCACACCATACACCACCAAAGGTCTGTGTCCTCACACTCCCACATCTCAAAAATAATCACCAAAGTTCTCTCCAAGTTTTAGAATCAGTTTTCTTACTTCTGTTTTTTTTCCAGGTTTATTTAATGTTCAGTACTTAGCAAACGCCAGTGGTATCTTGACAGGGATTGCACTTGAATTGTAGATTGCTTTTGGCAGAATGGCCATTTTAATATTTATTCTCCCAATCCAAAAACAAGGAATGTTCTTCCATTTCTCTGTGGTCTCTATTCATATTAACAATCTCCTGTAGTGTTCCCTGTAAAGATCCTTCCTCTCTTTCATGAGATTCAGCCAAGGTATTTTATCTTTATTGGTTCGACTATAAATAGGATTAAGATTTTCTTTTCTCCTGTTCTCTGACTCCTTGTTTGTATACAGAAATGCCACCGATTTTTGTATATTGACTTTGTATCCTGCTACTTTACTGGATTTATTATTTCTGGACATCCTTTTCTGATTTTACATTTTAGGCTTTCAGCTTTTTCTCATTGAGAATTATGTTAGCTGTGGGATTGTTGTACATGGTTTATTATTATTATTATTATTATTAGCAGCAGCAGCAGTAGTAGTAGTAGTAGTAGTAGTAGTAGTAGTAGTAGTAGTGATTTAATAATGATTGAAAAGATTATGGGACAAGAGGGGGACAATTCCACACAATTCCTACCACCAGAGCTCTGTATCTCATTCCATCCATTGGAAGCTTCCCTATTCTTTATCCCTCTGGAACTATAGACCAAAGATCTTTATGGAGTGCAGAAGATGGGAGGACTGGCCTTTATGATTGCTTCTTTGCTGGACATGGGCATTGACAAGTCAACCCATACCTCCAGCCTATTTCTATTTTTCCCTAGTGTAGTAGAGCTCTGAGGATATGGGGTTTCAGGACTCATTGGTGAGGTCATATACTAAGGGAAGTCAGGTTGGCATTATGGTAGCATCTGCAACTTGGTGGCTGAAAAGCATTAAGATATAAAGCAGAACAAAATGCTTAATAATCAGGAACCTAAAGGTAAGAGTATAGCAGATGATATTTGAAGTCTTCATGTTGGAAGGAACTAGGAAGTTTATTTTAAGTATATTCTGATGAACCCGTAATTTTACTATTTTTTTTTCCTGGGCCCTACAGTTTACATTGCAGGTGGACTAGGAGTATTGTCTGGAAAGATGGTGTCAGAGCTGGGAATAGGACTAGAAAGCTGGGCAGAGAGTAGTTCCCAAATATAGGAAAAGTATATAAATACCATTAACTGTCAACCCCATCGAGCTGACCTAGGGCCCATATGTACTCATATTTAATACAGGAGACTGTGTAACTTCTGCATCTTTGTCAGTCTGAGCTCACATTCCATGGTCATTCTTTACCCATGAGCACACTCATTTAGGACCCATCTTCCTCTAGTGGCAGAGTATATTGAGCCTTTGCAAAGTATACTTTCTACCATTGTTGTTCTACATTGAAGGCAAGGTCCTGTAGAGGCCCACAAGAGGCCTTCTGATATTGTTTTTGATGGAGATGAACAGTGATGGTGGAGAGAGGGATCTGTTAGAGGTCTAGGCTCATCATGTCTGCGTGGGAATCCCAGGGTTCCCTAACTAGGGCCCTGGTATGATGGAGTTGCCTGGTAGTGACCAAAAGATCCACATCATTAGAGTGTGTCAGTCTCTTGCCCTTATCCAGCTTTTATAATCCTTAGTTTTTCTAATCCTTAGACAGGGTTAGACTTAAGAGTGATGAGGGGTAGTAAAACAGGAAATAGGTGAGGAGGATATCTAGATCTAAGTAGAAAATATTTGATTAAGTACTTTATTGGGGCCTTTTTAGGCTTTCTACTTACTTGCTGCATTTATTGAGTAACTGCAAACTATTGCACACGTTTACTTTAAGTTACATATTTTACACTAAATTATGGATACATGTTCCCTACCCCATGGTCTATATCTATGTTCTATAGCTTTAGTGGGAAGCATGCCACCCAAAAAGGAACAAAGGAGTCCTATGGGCTAGGAAAGGTCTCACCAGAGTAATGGACCTGAATGGCCTGGAATCTCTGGACACAGTCTGAGGTGAAACAAAGATCAAGGTCTCACTGGATCCATTGATTTGGTTGACATCAGCAGATGCAATATCAAATAGTATGAAGTGAGAGAAGCATAAAGGAAAAAACAGCAAAGCCCTAGAGGTTCTAGGACTGGGAAAAATACCATTTTTTTAAACTTTTTATTTATTTATTTAAGAAAAGAGACATTAACAAAACCGTAGGATAGGAGTAGTACAACTCCACACAATTCCCACCACCCGGTCTTCTTATCCCATCCCCTCCTCTGATAGCTTTCCCATTCTCTATCCCTCTGGGAGCATGGGCCCAGGGTCTTTGTGGGTTGCAGAAGGTGGAAGGTCTGGCTTCTGTAATTGCTTCCCCGCTGAACTTGGACGTTGACTGGTCGGTCCATACTGCCAGTCTGCCTCTTTCTTTCCCTAGTAGGGTGGGGCTCTGGGAAAGCAGAGCTCCAGGACACATTGGTGAGGTCATCAGTCCAAAAAATTGCCAAAACCATCTTGAGGAAAATAAACAGAAATGGAGCCATAACCCTTCCAGATCTCAAACTATATTATAAGGCCATCATCATCAAAACAGCCTGGTACTGGAACAAAAATAGGGACACAGACCAGTAGAACAGAATTGAAAGCCCAAAACTAAACCCCCACACCTATGGACATCTAATCTTTGATAAGGGGGCCCAAAGTATTAAACGGAAGAAAGAGGCTCTCTTCAATAAATGGTGCTGAGAAAACTGGGTTGTAACATGCAGAAGAATGAAATTGAGCCACCTTATCTCACCAAAAACAAAAATCAACTCCAAATGGGTCAAGGATCTGGATGTTAGACCAGAAACTATCAAATACCTAGAGGAAAACATTGGTGGAACACTTTCCCACCTAAACCTCAAGGGCATTTTTGTTTAAACAAACCCAATTGCAAGGAAGACTAAAGCAGACACAAACTAATGGGACTACATCAAATTGAAAAGCTTCTGCACAGCCAAAGAAACTATCACACAAAGAGACCCCTCACAGAATGGGAGAAGAGCTTCACATGCCATACATCAGACAAGAGACTAATCACCAAAATATACAAAGAGCTCAACAAACTTAGCACCAAAAAAACCAAATGACCCCATCCAAAAATGGACAGAGGATATGAACAAGACATTCACTTCAGAGGAGATCCAAAAGGCTAACAGACATGTAAAAACCTGTTGGGCAATATGCCAGCTTCCCCCTGCTTAACTCTGCAGTCTATTTACATAGCCACTAGAACCTACCTGCCTGCAGGGCATTGGTTTAATCCCCACTGGTTCATTCTCCCTTTTTGCTCCACCCCCTCTCCTAGACACACCCTGATTTCCACCACTCTCTTTTCACTCCACCCTCTCTACATCACATCCTGGTTCCACCCTACTTGGCGAGTATATATACAGCTGCTCTTCTGTTTGAACACACTTGGGATTGCCTTCCAGCTCTGAGAGTCCCAGAGTCTCTCTCCTGCAATGCTATCCCTGCACGAGTTCCTGATCCCTTTCCCATGCAGCATCCTAGGTTGGCTCCAGTTAAGTTCTCTCCTACCCAGAGAGCACTTGCTTGGGAAGAAGTGCCCTCAGGCTATCCTGGCATTACAAAAAACTGCTCCAGGTTGCTGATTGTCAGAGAGATGCAAGTAAAGACAACATTGAAATATCACCTCACTCCTGTGAGAATGGCATACATCAAAAAGGACAGCAGCAACAAATGCTGGAGAGGCTGTGGGGAGAGAGGAACCCTTCTGCACTGCTGGTGGGAATGTAAATTGGTCCAAGCTCTGTGGAGAGCAGTCTAGAGAACTCTCACAAGACTAGTCATGGACCTTCCTTATGACCCAGTAATTCCTCTTCTGGGGATATACCCCAAGGATTCCATTAGGCCCAATCAAAAAGATATATGTATACCTATCTTCATAGCAGCACAATTCATAATAGCTAAAACTTGGAAGGAACCCAGGTGCCCAACAACAGATGAGTGGCTGAGGAAGCTGTGGTATATATACACAGTGGAATACTATGCAGCTATCAAGAACAATGAACCCACCTTCTCTGACCCATCTTGGACAGAGCTAGAAGGAATTATGTTAAATGGATTAGATTGATTGCCTTGTGGATGTTGAACTATCCCTGTTTCCCAGGGATGAATCCCACTTAGTCGTAGTGAATTATTCTATGAATATGTTGTGGACTCAACTTGCCAAGATCTTTTTAGAATCTTTGCATCAATGTTCATCAGGGATCTAGTACTAAAGTTTTCTTTACTCATAGAGCCCTTTCCTGCTTTGGGGAACAAAGTAATGTTTGCCTCATAGAACTAGTTCAAGAGTATTTGTCCCTCTTCAATTTTCTGGAAGAGTTTGAGGAGTATCAGTGTTAGTTTTCTTTGAATGTCTTATAGGATTCATTAGTAAATCCATCTGGACATGGGCTTTTATTTTTGGGAAGATTTTTATTACTGATTAAATTTATATACTAATGATTGACTTGTTTAAGTGGTCTACGTTCTCTTGGGTTAGGCTTAGCAGATGGTATGATTCCAGAAATGTATCTATCTCTTCTAGGTTGTCCAATTTATTTTCATAGAGATGTTCATAATATTGACATATAATTCTTTGTATCTCCCCATCTTCAGTTATAATTTAAACTCTCTTGTTCTTGATTGTCTCTTTGTTTCTCCTTTTCTAGTTGACTAAGTTGTGAAGTTAAAATAGATTGCTTGAGACCTTTGCTATTTGTTAATGTGGGCCTGTATTGCTATAAATTTACCTCTTTGAACAGCTTTCACCATATCCTACAGAGTCTAGTAGTTGTTCTCTTTGTTTTCATTGTTCTCCAAGTAATTTTTAAGTTCTCTTTTTACATCTTCAGGGATCCAGGTGTTATTCAAAAACATATTGTTTAGTCTCCATAGTTCAGGTGTATTTTTTTTCATTCTGTAGTTTATCTCTCTTTTTTTTATATTAAATCACCTATAATCTTAGACCAGGGAGACCAGAAGCAACTGGTCTTGTCAGTATATAAGATACAGTTATTTGTAAGTAGCATTAAATGACATAAATCATGGTAAGATCTTGTATGGTATAGTAAATCCTATCCGTGGGATTTGCAAAGTAAACCAAATTCCCAAATAACTCAGTTATAAAAATAGCTATTGCCTTCTTAAACTCTAAGACAGCAGGAACCTTCCACATAGTCTATAAAGCCTACATTTTTCCCATTCCTGGAACCTCTGGGGCTTGGCTCATTTTCCTTCACATGTCTCTTGATCCATACCATTTGGTATTACAACTACAGATCTCAACCCAATCACTGCAACCAGTACCACCTCAAAGTGTTTCACTTCACTAATCCCACTACCTTCATACCTTTTATTATTTCAGTATTCATATATTTATTAAGGCTGTCTTTGTGCCCCCTAACACATGGTCAATCCTTGATAATGTTTCATGTGCACTTGAAACAAATGTATATTCTTTTCTTTGGGGATAAAAGTTCTGAATATATCAATTATGTTCATCTCATCTAGGACTTCATTTATGGATTCTAGTTCCTTGTTGATTTTTTTTTTGTCTCCATGTTCTCTACCTGGCTATGATTGGTATATTAAGGACTCCTACCATTATTGTGTTGTTTCTATGTCTCTTGAGGTCAGTATGTACTTGTTTTACATATTTGGCTGCATTCATATTGGGATCATATGTATTGACATTGGCTATATCTTCCTGTTGGATTAATCTTCTGACCTGTATGTAGCGTCTATCTCTCTCTTATCACCTTCTTTGCCTGAAGGTCTAGTTTATCTGATAGAATAGCTATTCATGTCCTTTTTTCTACATCATTTTCTTGTAATGCCTTTTCCCAGCCCATCACCTGGAGTTTTTGCTTTTCTTCCTTTTGGGTATCTGTTTCCTGGAAATACAGAACAAATGAATCTTGTGGTACAGCAGGTGGTGCAGTGGATAAAACATTGGATTCTCAACCATAAGGTCCTGAATTTAATACCTGGCAGCACATGTACCAGAGTTATGTCTGGTTCTTTATCTCTCACCTCCTGTCTTTCTTATGAATTAAAATTTTTAAAAAAATAGAGTAAATGAATCTTGCTTTTTAATCCATTCAGACACTCTGAACCTTTTGATTAGTTAACTTAATCCATTCATATTCAGGATGACTACTCATAAATGTAGTTTGCTTATTGCCATTCTGGTTTTTATTTCAAAGTTGTTGTATGTCCTTGTTGACTATATCCCTGTTTGCTTCTGCTTGTTACTTTATATGCATGGTCTTCTATGATGATCTTGCCTACTGTGAATATGTTTCCTACTTGTCTCTGTACTATATTTGTTTTATGGTTATCTTGAATATTGTATCTTACATTATCTACAGCAGTTTTTTTTAATTTGGTCTTGATTCACCAACATTTGATTGTATTTGTCTCCAATTTGCCACACCCTTTCTTGAGTCTATTTTCCCCTGTTGTTGTGTCCCTTGTTCTCGTTTTACTACTGATAGCTTCATTAAAAGTTTAAAACTTAGTTTCTTCTTGTCATGCAGGACTATCAGTAATTCCTGCAAGGTTGGATTGGTAGTGGCAAATTTCTTCAATTTCTGAATGTTTGAGAAGATCTTTACTTCTCCCTTATACTTAAAAAAATAATTTAGCAGGATACGGTATTCATCGATGGCAAGTCTTATCTTCTAGTACTTTGAATATGTCACTCCACTCCTTCCTTGCCTCTAGGGTTTATGATGAGAAATATAATGAGATCCTGATAGTTCTACCTCTGTATGTCAGTTTTTTCCTTTCCGTAACAGCATGCACTATATTCTTCCTTGATTTTGCTTTTGGATAATTTTACTATGTTCTATCTTGGTGTGTACTATTTTGGAATTAGGAACTTAGTGTGTTCAATTATCTTCCTGAATGTCTATATTTTAAATATTCCTCAAGTGTGAAAAGTGTTCTGCTATGATTTTTTTGTTTATGTTCTCTGTTCCTCTCTCTTGCTTTTCTTCCTCAAGATTCCAAATACGTCTCAATTTGCCTTTCTGACTTGATCTTCTATTTCACAAAGAGGTGCTTCATTTCTCTAAAGCCTCTCCTCCAACTGCTTTAAATTCAGAGTTTAGTAGTTGTATCCTCTAACACAGATACTCTCCCCACAACCTGATTTACTCTACTTCCTAACCCTGCTAACTGAGCCTGAGATGAGTTCAAAGTGTCCATCAAACCCTGCAGCTCTATTTAGAGATTTTTTTCCTTTGTTTTGTAAATATTTGATGAAATGCTTTCTGAGTCCTTGAATTTGTGTCCGTATGTTGAGTTTAATTTTTTTTAATTTCTTTATTGGGGAATTAATATTTTACATTCAACAGTAAATACAATAGTTTGTACATGGATAACATTTCCCAGTATTCCAAGAGCTTAATTTCTTAAATTGCTTTCATAATGAGTTTTCTGAAACCTATCTTTATCATTTTTTCAATATCTATGTCTTTTTAATCATTTGTTGTTTGTGACATTGCTATTTGTGTTGTATTAATATTTCTAAACTTCCACATTTTGTGTGGCTTCTATGGTTGTGCCAGTAAATGGTCCTGTGATTATGGTCTTGGATTTCCTTTTGTCCATATTGTGGTGGGGGAAGGTAGATTCTATTCTGTGTTACCAGGCCATTTTAGTTCCTGTAATATAAATATATGGTTCTTCTGCTGTGTTTCCAGCTTCCGGTGCTAACACTATAGAAGAATTTCTTTCTTATGAGTGCTCAAAGAATAAACAAGATTTATTTCTGTAACCATTTGCCAGAGGAAACAAAAAAACAGGATGTGACTTTTTTTTCTGAAAACTGCTAAAAAATTGTTTCTTAAGCCCTGAGAATCTCTCCCTCACCCCCCCCCCTTTTTTTTCCATCCACTGACCACACATGCCTGTACCTACCTTGGCTTAGTGAGTTTCTGGAGAAATCCTGGTTGGAATTTGGTGAGTTTTCAGTTAATTTTTCATTGCTTCAACTAATTAATCAGGCAACTGACACGCAGCAGCTGCTACTCCATGACCACATCTCTGGGAATCTGTGATGTATGTTTTTATTCAATTGGTAAGTACTATCAACTTATGCTCTGTGTTTAGAGCTATAATAAGTGGTGTGGGAGATGTTGAAAAATGCACCAGAATGATACCTATTCTAAAGGTATGTTCTGTCTTGATAGAGAAGACTTAATACCTCAGTAAATCACAGTTAGTGTCTTTATTTGCTTATTAACTATACAATATGAAAAGTGGGGTTGGGGGATAGAAAAGTGAACAAAGAGAAGTGGTCAGAGAAGAATCATGGAGCATTTTGAATATCATAGTTTTTTCCAGTTTGAATCAGCAGAAATCATGTGGCAATGGGACTATGGAGTTAAGAAATAACTTAAAAAATCATAATGGAACTTTCTCAAAATCACAACCTGTTTTTTTCTTCTTTTTTTCCTGTAATGTTCATTAATACCAGTCTACAATCTGCTTCCATTTTTTGCCAGCTGCCATTAGAGACTCTACCTGGTCAACAAAGTGATCTTCATGAAGCGCAATTCCATGTGTGAATCCCTGTCTAAAACATCCAGTGACTCATATTACACCTCTGATAAAAGCCAAAGTTCTTCCCATGAACTTTATTGTCTGCTATCTATATAAATTTTAATCCTGCTAGTTTGATAAGTTCCAAGAAAATTCCTGAAAGGGAGCTAAAGACTTGGTTCCCTTGACTATGGACAATTTTCTCTTCTGGGAGCGTAGATAAACAATGTGTGATGGTATTTCTGAGCAAGATATGCCAGTATGTGTTACTTCTAAGAAGCAGATGAACTGTAGAGGAGAAAAAGGTGGTGACACAATGTCTGAATGAGTTTAAAGAAGTATGCTTGCTTATTTAAAGAAATTTCTGTCTCTATAAAGAGATAGTGTATTCCTACCCATTAGCATCTCCACAGAAGAGAACATCAGTCTCTGCCAGTTCATCTGCTGCTCTCATAGCTGCAATTTTCAGGGCTCAAGTTATTTTGAAGTACTCAATAATGAATAGATAGGGAAAGAAATTTTTGTAGGTATATGCTGCTTGTGAACACTTAGTTTCTGCCTTAAGAAATGATTAGATTGCCACCAACTCTCCTCTCCTCTAGTTATCCATTTTCACTTACCAAATCTGGGCTGCTGATGGGTATACATTCCTCCGATCATCTCATATCCAAGTGAAGCACATTCTCTATCATCTCTGAGGAAGTAAACTGAACACTGAATGACTAAAGATTACCAGCCTTAGAACCACTGCCGTGTATGCCTAACCTAAAGGAGAGACCATGACCATGGTCAAAGATACTTCCTAATAGCAATTTCAGTAACATCTTAAGATCCCCCCCAACATTAGTGTTTATAATTAATGAAGTAATATTCATAACTATGTTACTATTTGAAGAGATATCAATTTTATCATCACTGTTTTGTTGTACAGTGATTTACTCTGACAGCCTCATATGATAAGCCTCTTTACCTCTTTCCTCTTTGCCTTACTTTTTTCCTGAAGCTTATGTCTTATATTCTTCTTTTGCATGTCTTACACTCTCAGACTGAAATCCCAAAAGTCAACCTCTCAGGATCCCCATGGCATTATCTGTGTCACAAACAATCCATTCTTCCTAACACAAGGTCCAGGTTATCCATTGGAGCACCAAAGATTGAGTTGCCTGCTCTCATCTGAGAAGCCTAAACCAAGCTTTGGGGAAGCAACCTTGAGTCAAGCTGAGTTGTCAGATATGCAGGCAACTTGAGCCAAAAGGACATATGTGTCACTCACAGGTGCTGACACCTTAAAATCTGATCTGGATCTGGCAGATGCTTAACCAAATAAGATAAATGAAATGTGTCACTGCCAGTGTCCCTGCTGCTCTCACAGTTGGCATGGCTCTTCCCACGGTTCAAGTAGCTCTGGACTGTGGGCAGTGGAAGGGGGAAGAAACACACCCTTGGGGATATGCTGATTTCTGGGACCAGACTACCACCCATGCTGAAGTCCTCAACTCCATAGTTACCCTGTCCAACCTTTCTCTTGGATGCTGCTGCTTTTTGTGACTGGTCTTTTTTCTCTTTAGCAATAACTAGCCAAATTTCTCCAGATTCTCTGGCAGAGACCTGAACAGAGATCTAATGTACTTAGCTCGTTACTATCTACACACCAGGTTCTCTTCTTGGAGCAAGAGAAAATTCATTTGTGGATAAGCTTCCCTTAGAGCAAATGCCCACTTCTTCTTAAACATTTTTACTAGTAAATTATTAGTGGTTTGCAAGATTATAACATTACAGGGATAGAGTTCCACACTGCACTTACCACAGAAATTTTATGCACCCACCCAACCCTACCTCCCATTCGATAATCACTATAGGTCTCAAAAAAATGTTAGAGATAAATTTACTACTTCTTTACTACTACTCCTCTCTATCCTACACCTTTTCCTGCTTTTTTTCTCCTCCTTTTCCTCAACCTCCTACTCTCCTTCATCTACTCCTCTTCCTCCTCCTACTACCTTTTTGGAGGCAAGGCAGTGGTAAGGGGCAGAACAATGAGGGGTGGGGCGAAGAGAGAAGGGGCGTGGTAAGGAGAGGAGGGTGGGGCGAGGAGAAAGAGGGGCAGGGAAGGGCGGGGTGAGGTGGGCCACGCAGTGGCCCACCCAGTTAAGTGTACATATCACCATCCACTAGGAATTAGATTCCAGTCCCCGCTCCCCATCTGCAAGGAGGACATTTCATGTGCAGTGAGTCAGGTTTGCAGGTGTCTATCTTTCTCCCACCCCTTCCTCCTCAATTTTTCTCTGTCCTGACAAATAAAAATAAAGGAGAAAGAGGAAAATAAAGGATAAAATGACCATAGGAGCCATGGATTCGTAGTGCCAGTACCGAGCCCCGTGGAGGAGAGGAAGGAATGAAGAGTAAAGAAAATAGGTTACCTTGATCAAAAATAAAATAATAGAACTGAAACATAAAACCAGGTTCTTTTAGCTCTGAAATTCAGATTCCTAACTGCCATACTCCCTTATGTAAAGCATCTGTTTGGTGCTTTCATTTTATCAATTCATGCGGTGGCCATAAACCAAGGAAACAGATATGTGGCACACCTGAGAAGCAATAGGTGACTATGACCAAGGTCGGAAGCCAGCTGTGATAATTTAGGTCAGTTACTTAAGCTCACTAAGTGTCAAATCCTATGTAAAATTTGTATATTAGGGAAGTTGGGCAGTAGCAAAGCAGGTTAAGTGCACCTGGTGCTAAGTTCAAGGACCAGTTTTAGAATCCCAGTTTGGGAAGATTAATTAGGAAGATACTAAGGAAGTTCAGTTAAGAAATGATTAAAAAAAAAGGTTTTGACAGCATTGTAAAGTATAAATTAACTCATTCATTTGTAAAATGTCTCTTAGATTTTGAGTAAGTAGATGGAATATAATAGAACTACTCCAAGAGGAAAAAAAAAATCCACAAGGACTGTGCCGGACTACCTTTGCTGATGGGAGACAGATGACCAGAGACTCATGGCTGAGCTGTATGCAGTATCTCTTTATTCATGCAGAATGCAGCACAATTTAAGCCAAACCAAGCTAAACTAAACTCACAATCCTATATATACTCACCAAGTAGGGCGGAAACAGGATGTGATGTAGAGAGGGTGGGGCAAAAAGTGATGCAAATGAGGGTGTGACAAGGAGAGGGGGCGGAGCAGGTGAGAATTCTACCACTGAACCACCAATGCCCTGGAGGGAGTGTGGTGCTTAGTTAACAGTGGTTATGTAAATATAATAGTGTTAAGCAGTGGGGATTAAACCAAATGAAACAGAAGGGGCTTTCAGAAGCAGAATTAGAAGCATACCAACAGGACTGAATAAAAAAAAAGTTTAGACTTATTTACATTTTCTTTAGGAACAACATAACAAAGTGCTTCAAAAAAAAAAAGCAGAGTTGTAACTATTTTATCTTTTTACTATTGCTATGGTTTCTATTATTATTATGATGGTAGTGGTGGAAATTCATCAGTATGCTACTGTAAAAAAGTTAAAACTTCTATTTGGGCTGTTGCTGTGGGGTTTAACATAATGCAGCAGTTTTAGTAGGTAGATACTGTGGCAGCAAAATAAGGGTAGGATTGGCTAGCCTGTGGCTTGTGCCACAGTCTTTAAGCATTGTTCACTAGTGGTCAGCTACAGCACATGTAAGTCCAGGGGAGGAATTCAGCGTCAATGGTCTGGGGAGAGAACAGAGAAGACTAGGCAAAGAACAAGCAGGAAAAAGGAGCAACTTCTGCCAGATACTCCTTTAAGTGTGTTCCTATACCCACAATCCCTTGTGAGTTTGTGTGTGTCTATCATATGCTCCTGATGCCAAGATAAAGTCAGGCCTATGCTAATTATGCTCATGTCTCATAATTTCTTTTGTTCACTGTAACAAAACAGTATTCCTAATAGTACCCACCTAAATTTTAAATGAACATTAACCTCGATTTTGGTAACTCAAAACTTGTAGTCAAGGAAAGCATTTACTATGATTGGAAGGAAATAGAATTGGGCTCAGGGTGGAAAGGGATCTCACCATATTTCAGTAATAATTTTTATAAGGTGAGTAATAGTGAAACTATTCAATAAGCTTTGTGAAGGTTCATTATTTTGGGAAGTTAATTCATTGCCTTTATCTTTATTTGATCAGATCTGAAGGAAATAATTTGTACTAAGTGAACTAATAGGAGATTAAAATCTTTTTTTAATAATTTTATTAATGATTTAATAATTATTAATAAGATTTTAGGACAGAGGGATACAATTCCGTGTGATTTCCACCAGCAGTGTTCCATATCTCCTTCCCTCCATTAGAAGTTTCCATATTCTTTATCCCTCTGGGAGTATGGACCAAAGATATTTATGGGGTACAGAAGGTGGGAGGTATGGCCTCTGTCATTGCTTCTCCACTAGACATAGGCATTGACAGGTAGATCCATACCCCCAGCCTGTTTCCATCTTTCCTTGTAGGGCAGGGCTCTGGACAAGTGGGGTTCCAGGATACATTGGTGAGGTTGTCTTCCCAGGGAAGTCAGGTTGGCATTATGGTAGCATCTGTAACTTGGTGGCTGAAAAGCAATAAGGTATAAAGCAGAACAATGTATTTAATAATCAAGAACCTAAAGAAAAAGTATACCAGATCAAATGTGGAATCTTCATGTTGGAAGGAGCTATAAAGTCTACTTTAGGTAGATTCCAAGGGAGCCCATGACTTTACTAATTTTTGACTGAGCCCAACAGCTAACTTGCAGGTGGGCTAGGAGTATTATCTGGGAAGATGGTGTCGAGGATAGGGCTAGAAGGCTGGATTAAAGCAAATATTAGCTCCCAGATATGAGAAAAGTATATAAATACCACTAATGGTTAACTCCTTCGATCTGACATAGGGCCAATATCTATTCATATTTAGTAGAGGAACTTGTGTAACCTCTGAATCCCTGAGCTTGAAGTCCATGGTCACAGCCAGGAAATGTACTCATTTCAGGACCAGTCTTCTTCAAGTAGCATAGGAGTTTGACCTAGCCTCACTTCAGAAAATAGGTCAGTTCCTACTATTGCTGCTGTACAGTAAGGGCAAGGTCCTGGAGAGGCTCACAAGAGGGTTTATGATAACATTCCTGATGGAAGTGACCAGTGATGGTGGAGAGGTATCTGTTAGAGGTCTAGGGTCTAGACCCATGATATCTATATGGAAATCCAAAGATTTCCTTACTAGAGCCCTGGATAATGGGGTAGTCTGGTAGTGACCAAAAGGGACATTGGTAAAATGTGCCAGTCTCTTGCCGTTATCACCTTTTTGTAGTCCTTACTTTGTCTGACATGGTTCAACTTAGAGTAATTAAGGGAAGTGAAATAGGGAGTTGATGAAGAGGGTGTCTATGTCTCAGTAGAAAATATCTGATTAAGTATCTTAAGGTGTCTTTTTTAGAACTTTCTATTTGCTTGCAGCACTTATTGAGTCACTGTAGACTGTTGCACACTTTTACTTCAAGTTATATATTTTCCCCTAACTCATTCATACTGCCGGGATAGCATGGGGGTGCCTCTTCTTGGGCGCGTACTCTCTGAGTTAGAGAGAATGCGACCGGAGCCAGCCTGGGTTGCTACACACTCAGCAACTGGAGAGAGATGACCCAGGAACTGAGCTACTGGTGGTGAGGCGATTCCATTCTTTATTGATCAAAGAGCCAAAACTTTTAAGATTCAGACCTGGAAGTGGTAAGTCAGAAACAGAAATGGCTTGACATGGTTTGGAAAGGGGTGGAGAAATGAAAAAGGGGCTAGGAAAGGTAGGAACTTTCTTAGCAACTGTTGCAAGGGTTTTAATTTGTAGGATTAATAATATCCTGCAGGCAGGGAGGGTCTTGAGGGTAGAAGGAAGATAGATCAAAGGAATAGGCAGGGTGGGGATCTTTCAGGCAAAAAAATGATTATGTAGATAATAAAGGAGCAGGCCATAGTATCAGGAATGCAGGGTGCTTTGTGAGGCAGGGAGACTGATAAGATGAGGCAAACCTTGGGGGGTTGTGTCCTTCCTCTCTCGACCTCTCAGTAGAGAGAGAGACTGGCAGGATGGATGTCCCCTCAAGTCAAGCCCTGCCAAGCTTAACCACATCCTCACAATTTCCCTGTGCATACATGTGCCCTACCTCATAGGCCCTGGTCTTTATCTAGGTTCTGTAACTATCTTAGTGCTACCCGAAATAGAATTAAGGAGTCTTATGTGCTAGGAAAGTTCTCAGCAAAGTAGTGGAGCTGGAGGTTTGACATCCCACACTTGGCATCTCTGGATACAGTTTGAAGTGAACATGTCAGGGTGGCACTGGTTACCTTGATTTGTTTGAAATCCTCAGATTCAGTGTCAAATGGTATGGATCAAGTAAAGCATGAATCAAAATGAGAATAGCCCCAGAGGTTCCAGGACTGGGAGAAATACAGGTTTATAGAGAATAAAGAAGTCTCCTTGCTGTCTTAGGTTTAAGAAGGAAATATATTATTATTATTATTATTATTATTATTGTTCTAGCGTTTGCCCTTCTTCCGTAGCCAGTCAACAGCGTCAGGTTGAGCCTGATGTAAAGTTTCGAGACCTCCTTTGAATCTGGAGAGGTGGCAGTCGTTGACTATGTGGGTCATAGTCTCTCTGTAGCCGCAGGGGCAGTTCGGGTCGTCTCTGGCTCCCCAGCGATGGAACATAGCGGCGCACCGGCCATGGCCTGTTCGATAGCGATTGAGGAGGGCCCAATCATAACGTGCTAGGTCAAAGCCCGGTTGACGCTTGCAGGGGTCTGTGATGAGGTGTTTGTTCTTTACCTCAGCTGACTGCCAACTCTGTTTCCAAGAGTCTGGAACAGAGAAGTTCAGTGTGGGCGTAGGGGACCAGATTGGGTGACGAGACGTCAAGCGTTGGACAGGGTGGGCGAAGATATCCGCGTATATTGGCAGGTCCGGTCGAGCGTAGACGTGGGAAATGAACTTAGATGATGCCGCATGCCGACGAATATCTGGCGGGGCGATGTTGCTAAGAACTGGCAGCCATGGAACTGGGGTGGAACGGATGGTTCCAGAAATTATCCTCATGGAGGAATATAATTTGGAATCGACCAAGTGGACATGGGGGCTATGGAACCATACTGGGGCACAGTATTCTGCAGTGGAATAGCATAATGCCAGAGATGATGATCGTAGTGTGGAATAATAATAATAATTACTATTATTATATATTAATATAATATATATTATATAATTATATATAATTATATGATATATATTCTATAATATGTAATATATAATATATAATTATATATAATTATATAATTATAATATATTATATAATAATTATTATTATTATAACCAAGTTATTTAGGAACTTTATTTACTTTGGAAATCCCATGGCTAAGATTTACTGTACTGGGAGTAGGGCGGTAGCACAACAGGTTAAGTGCACATGGCACAAAGCACAAGGACCAGTGTAAGGATCCCGGTTCGAACCCCTGGCTCCCCACCTGCAGGGAGGTTCACTTCACAAGCATGAAGCAGATCTGCAGATGTCTTTCTCTCTCCTTCTCTTTCTTCCCCTCATCTCCTCATTTCTCTCTGTCCTATCCAACAACAATGACATTAATAATAACTACAAAAATAAAAAAACAACAAGGACAACAAAAGGGAATAAATAAATACTAAAAAATTAAAAAAACAGAAAAACATGAATGAAAATTAGCAAATCCCCAGAGGTTCCAAGACTGGTAGAAATACAGGTTTAAAGAGAATAAAGAAATTTCCTTGCTGTCTTAGGTTTAAGAAGGAAATAGATTATTATTATTATAACCAAGTTATTTAGGAACTTGATTTACTTTGGAAATCCCATGACTAAGATGTACTGTACTGGGAGTTGGGCAGTATCACATTGGGTTAAGTGCATGAGGCACAAAGCAAAAGGACTGGGGTCAGGATGCAGGTTTGAGCCCCTGGCTCCCCACCTTCAGGGGAGTCGCATCACAGGCGGTGAAGCAGGTCTGCAGGTGTCTAACTTTTTCTCCCCCTCTCTGTCATCCCCTCCTCTCTCCATTTCTCTTTGTGCTATCCAAAAATGATGACATCAATAACAACAACAATAATAACTACAACAATAAAACAGCAAGGGCAACAAAGGGAATAAATAAATAAATAATTTTTTAAAAGATGTACTATACTATACAAGACTTTACCATTACTTATGTCACATAATGATATTTAAAAATAACTATATCTTATATACAGATAAGACCAGTTAGTCTAAGATTATAGGGGGTTTGATATTTCAAAAGAAAATTATTATTAGAAATGCATTAATACATGTGGAATGACAACCCTTCAGCTTCATTACTCGGGTAAGACCTTTCCTTTCATAGTATACTCTAATTCCATCTCAGGTGGTTCACTTTCTAACAAAGTCCCAAAACCTAGATATAGACCAGGTTCCAGGAGATAGAGCATATGTTCACATGTATCTGTAAACTACTGCAAAATATATACCTGAAAGCAGAAGTACACTAGAGTTTGCAGTGAGTACCCCCTAACACTTCCTCTCCACTATTCCAAGCTTTGGATCCATGATTGCTCAACAATTTGTTTGGCTTCGTATGTTAACTCTCTTTTCAGTCACCAGGTTCCAGATGTCATCAGGATGCTGGCCAGGCTTCCCTAGACTGAAGACCCCACCAATGTGTCCTGGAGCTCTGCTTCCCCAGAGACCCACCCTACTAGGGAAAGAGAAAGGCAGACTGGGAGTATGGACCGACCAGTCAACGTCCAAGTTCAGCGGGGAAGCAATTACAGAAGCCAGACCTTCTACCTTATGCAACCCACAATGACCCTGGGTCCATGCTCCCAGAGGGATAGAGAATGGATAAGCTATCAGGGGAGGGGGTGGGATATGGAGATTGGGTGGTGGGAATTGTGTGGAATTGTGCCCCTCCTACCCTATGGTTTTGTTAATTAATCCTTTCTTAAATAAAAAAATTAAAAAATTAAATTAAATTAAAAAAAAAAGAAATGCATTAACAATTTAGGCCTAATGTTAAAATTCAATCAGTTTACTCATTTGAAACCTGAAGTGCTTAGTTTTAAGGAATATATACTCAGAACTGAATTCTATGCATTAAAAAGCTCAAAACATTCAATTTGTTTTTCCCTCTCATATTGATTAAATAGTGATTTATATGACTGTAGCTTAATAGGTGAATATATTAAAACCATTCCTGCCACCAAAGGTCTGTATCCCTACTCCCACCACCTTCAGTGAAGATGAAAATCACCCCTCCTCACCCCCACCCTCAGGGTTTCTTTATTTTGGTGCAATACTACAAACTCTGTCAAATTATGCTTTGCATTTCTCTAACTGTTCTTCCACATCAGCTTCTGTTTATGCATCCCATACTCATCTTTCTATTTCTAGGTTATATTACTTAACATAATTCCTTCTAGCTCTATCCAAGATGGGTAGGATAAAGTGGATTCTTTATTCTTAATAGCTGAACATTATTTCAATATATATATATATATATATATATATATATATATATATATATATATATATATATATCACAACTTTCTCAGCCACTCATCTGCTTTTGGACACCTGGTTGTTTCCAGGTTTTGGCTATTATGAATTGTGCTGCTATGAACATAGGTATACACATATCTTTTGGGATGGGTGCATTTGACTCTTTAGTATATATCCTTAGGAGAAGAACTACTGGGTCATATGGAAGGTCCATTTCTTGCCTCGTGAGGGTTCCCCAGACTGCTTTCAACAGGGGTTAGACAAATTTACATTCCTACCAGCAGTCCACAAGGGTTCTCTGTTGTTTTCAGTGTCTCTCTCTCTCCTTTCTTTTTAGCTCTTTTACTTCTTTCTTAGTTTTCTTTAGTTCATTCTCAGTCTGGCTAATTCTATATTTTGTTTCTGTTATTATATTCTCCCTCCCTTAATCTTCCTTCTTCAGTTCAGCTATTTTTTTTTTTTACCTTGTTCAATTACAGTATTAGCTTGTTCTACTAGCTGGCCTTTTACCTCAGGTAGTACAGATTTCAGTTCTTTAATTACCCTGAGATAGCTCATGTTTGCTTTCAGGGTCTCATTGGTTATTTCCCTATTTCTGATAGCATTTTCCTCAAAAGTTTTCCTCACTTCTTTGATTAATGCCTCAATTAATATTTGGATACTTTCTTCAATTCTTAGTTGCTTCTGGCATGCTTGGAATTTTTTATGGACTCCTGTCCTGGTTCATTGTTTGCCGGGATAGCCTGAGGGTACTTCTTCCCGAGCTAGTGCTCTCTGGCTTGGAGAGAACTCAACTGGAGTCGATCTAGGCTGCTGCGTGGGAGAGGGATCAGGAACTCGTGCCGCACTAACTTCCGCAGGAGATACACTCTGGAACTCTCGGAGCCGGAAAGCAATTTCCAAGTGTCTTTAATCAGAAGAGCAGCTGTTTTTATACTCTCCAAGTAGGGTGGAAACAGGATGTGATATAGAGAGGGTGGAGAGAAAAGTGACTGGTGAAAATCAGAGTGTGACAAGGAGGGGGCGGAACAGGCGAGAATCCTATCACTGAACCACCAATGCCCTGGAGGGAGTGCTTTATGTAAATGTAAAAGTGATTTATGTAAATAGACCAAAGCTTTGGATCAGTAAATCCCTATATAGGCATATGGTTAAGCAGAAGCCAGGGGGAGGTGGCATACTACCCAACAATTGTTGTAGTAGTTTTTTTTTTTTTTTTACCTAACCATTTTTGTTATATTTTTATTTGTATCCTGGCTGTTGCTGATCAATTATTGTGTGATGCGACCTCCAGTCTGTTGGTACCTGAACAACAGAAATGAGTCACCTTGTGTTCTGATTCAGAAGTTTCTGGGACTGTTTTTCTGATCTCCTACTCTGCACCTTCTAATGTGTGAATGTAAGCCATTGACATTTACTGATTTTATGGATTAAAGGTATTTCAGTGTCATTATTCAATAATTTTTTGTTTGTTCTAATAAATGTCAAGATTTTTGGTCATGTTTTTAATGCTTATATCTCTATCTTTTAGAACCTCTTTCAGGATAGGCTTGGTGATAGTTGCCTCCTTTTACTGTTCCTTGTCTGAGAAGGTTTTTATCCCTTCATCTAGTCTGAATGACAGTCTAGCAGGATATACTACCCTTGGTTAAAACTCTTTTTTCATTGAAAGCTTGATAGATATCTTGCAATTCTCTTTTTTAATTTTTTTATCTATAAAAAGGAAACATTGACAAAACTGTAGGATAAGCAGGGTACAACTTCACACAATTACCACCACCAGAACTCTGTATCCCATCCCCTCCCCTGATAGCTTTCCTATTCTTTAACCCTCTGGGAGTATGGATGATCATTATGGGATGCAGAAGGTTGAAGGTCTGCCTTCTGTAATTGCTTCCCCACTGAACATGAGCATTGACAGGTCAATCTATACCCCCAGCCTGTCTCTCTCTCTCCCTGGTGGGGAAGGGCTCTGGGGAAGCAGAGCTCCAGGACACATTGGCGGGGGTCCTCTGTCCAAGGAAGTCTGGTTGACATCATGGTAGCATCTGGAACCTGGTGGTTGAAAAGAGAGTTAACATACAAAGCCAAACAAATTGTTGACCAGTCATGGACCTAAAGGCTGGAATAGTGCAGATAAAGAGTTGGGGAGTCCTCCATTTTATAGATAGCTACTAGGCATATTTTAGTTATATTCCAAAGGGCCTTTGGCTATACTAGGTTTTTTTTTTCCTTTTTCTTTTATCTTGCAATTCTTTTAATGACTTTTAGGGTTTGTGTGGAGAAGCCTGCTGATAGTTTTATGGCTTTTCCTCTGTATGTGATTTTTTTGTCTCTTTCGTTCAGCCTTCAGGATCCTTTCTTTATGCTTACTTCCTTCCATTGTAACTATGATGTGACTTGGTGTCTTCAGGTCTGGTTTGATTCTGTTTGGGACTCTCTGGGATTCTTAAATCTTAATGTTATTTCTGTTATTTAGGGTGAGGAAGTTTTTTTCTATTATTTCCTCTAGCATGTTTTCTTCCCATTCTTCTCTCTTTTTTTCCCCTCTGGTAATATGTCCATATGTTACTTCTTTTGAAGAAGTCATCCCATATGCCTGTGTTGTTGTTTTCATTGTATCTCAATCTCTCTTTTTTTTTTTAAGCTTTTATACCTCCTTCTTAATTCTTAATCTTGGAGGGAGGTGCAGAGAGAAAGAATAAAACTAACAACTCCATGCCTCCTTTGTCCTTTTCAGCTTCTAATTACCAACCTAAGGTTGGGTATATGCCACTTTGACCTCTCCTGTATTATTCTTCCACCACTGGCCTGGAAATCCTGACTTAACCTGAAATTCCTAGGCTCAAAGCCACCTACCTGCAGAGCATACGCTGGTGTAGGTATATCACTCTCACTGCCTTTGGAAAATGAGATTAAGTGTCTCTTGTCAGGATATAGTGCAGTAGGTTAAGCTCAGGTAGCACAGCGTGTTAAGTGCATGTGGCGCAAAGTGAGAGGATCAGCACAAGGATCCCGGTTCGAGACCCCGGCTCCCCAACTGCAGGGGAGTCACTTCACAGGCAGTGAAGCAGGTCTGTAGGTGTCTATCTGTCCCCCTCTGTTTTCCTCTCCTCTCTCCATTTTTTCCTCTCCTATCCAACAACAACGACATCAGTAACAGTAATAGTAACTACAACAATAAGACAACAAGGGCAACAAAAAGAATAAATAAATAACTATTTTTTAAAAAGAACATAATGAAACTGGTAGTACTGTTCTTAAATATCTATTTCATAGAGACAAAAAGAAAGATAGAAAGGTACTTGGGTAACATTGTTTAAGAGGGAAAGGATAAGCTGGAGTTTGTTCCTCCCATATTAAAAAGTTTTTCTCAACAAAGAATTAAGGAGAGAGCATGAAAATTCAATCACTTTAATCTTTTATTTAGGAAAATTGAGAACATTCAAATGTTAGGGCATGAGAAAATGAGAGAGAGAAAGAGAAGGACCAAGTTAACATTTACATAATGATCCCCAGGCAGAGAGAGAGCAAAGAATGTGTCTTTCTTTTAAAATCCAAGCCCCCCTCCACCTTTCCAAGCCACCATACCTGTAACCACTCCTATTTTCTGGGCAGTACCTTGTTCTTCAACAACATGGTCTTCCAACAAGGGAAAGTGAGTTATTGTAGAAGTTGTTTCATCTGATACATGCATAGGCTTATGTGATATCCCTGTCTCTACTTACTGAAATGTGCATGCCCACCTTATACCAGACTTCCTTGGACAGACAACCCCACCAATATGTCCTGGAGCTCTGCTTCCCCAGAGCCCTTCCCCACTAGGGAAAGAGAGAGACAGGCTGGGAGTATGTTTTTCTCTCTTGGACAGTTTGGAATGAATTCTTATATATTTTCACTTTTCTTGGCTGTGCTGAAGCTCAGTGATTCCCAATCGCAAATTACTGCCCGTGTGGTACCTAGGGGAACTTGTTTCAATTAGATCAAGTGCTCCACCCTCCAAATAGTCTACTTCAGGGTTTCCACAGTGAGACCTGAGGTTTCAAATTACTGGCAAGATTCCCAGAGTCCTATGGCATCACTGAGTGACTTTGAAACAATCTTATTTGGCAGTTGGTAAGGTTCCAAACCCTCCATACCTACTTTAGCCTAATCAGCTCTACATATGCCTATTTTGTTTGTCTTATTTTCTGCCAAAGTCTTGTTTGAATATAGATTTTCATCACCTCAATAAGAATTGGCAAATTATTTGTCCAACTTAACCTTGACCATTCCATGACCCTTGTTCTTAGCAAAAAAATTCATAAGATGATTGCCTAAAAATCCATCCTTACATTATAATCACATCTATTCATCTGAAAGTTATTCATGGTCGTCTCCTATGCACCAGAGATGCAAGCAAGCAATGTTATTGGGTAAGACTTCTGCAGTCCTACTCTAGTGTAATAGAAGTAGAGTGGGCTGGAAAATGACAGCATGGGAAGTGAATAAGTAAAATTATGCCATGCTGTGATATGTGTTATGAGGAAAGTAAGTGGAGCTTTATGGGAGAAAATCTCAGAAGGGAAGATAATCTAGACAGAGTGATCAAGGAAAGCTTGCCTATAGTGACTTCCTGAAAGTTAAAGCAGGAAAAAAAAAAAAAACATGCACACTTACAGGCTAAGAGGTTGGGTAACAGTGGAAGTGATCAAAGAACTACAAAGCTGGAAGTAACTACGGTGAGCTGGAAGGTTAGATAGTGGTGATGAGAGACATGATGGATAGGGTGCAGGTTCTGGCCATACCAAAGTCTATAGAGTGTAGAATGCTTGATAAAGGTGAAAATGTCAAAAACTAAGAGTTTGTTGAGTGGCAGACACACACAAATGAGAGTGGGGTTAAAGAAGCACAGTCTGAGTTACATATAGTAGAAAAGGTCAGTGGTAAAATCAGATGAAAGCATGAACAGAGGCAATAGGAAGTAAGCGCTAAAGGAAATGCCTGGGAAGCAGCAGGAGTATATGAAAATTGCTTCCTGTCTTCTGGATTAGACGGTTGGTTCAAAGAAGTGAAGTTTGCTATCTTTCCACATGAGAAAGTGCCTCGGAAGCAGAGTCTTGGGGACCAGCCAAGTTTCATTTAGAGAAAGTCATGGGAAACAAACATTCCAGAAGTCCCTAAAGATTAAAAGGGAATTTGGTGATCACAAGCAGGAGGTCCAGAGGGCACAATGGAAGCCTTCATTTGTTTTTAATAGTGGGGTAGAGGAGAGAACTTAGGGCAGGGATAAAGACAAATTCCTGAATGAATACTAATGGACAGTTGGAGAGTTCTGAAACTCACTGGGTCACTGGGATACTGGGATAAAATATTATCACCATGACTACCACTATGAAAACAGTAGTAATAACATGTATTATTTATAATTGCAATAGGGCTATATTGTCAGTTTTATTTCAGTCCTATACTCTTTGTCCATGCAGTCAACTGATAATCCCACAATGATGTTATTTATGAATGTCAAGTCAAATGGTCAATTCTCAACACAAATTTTATGAGCTACAAATAGTTGATTAAAAATGAATCCATCTTGTCAGCCTCTGAGAAGATAGCAAGCATAAGGTTTTAAAGGTAAAACCCAAATAGTTGACCTAATCGAATATGGTAGTTAGGAGTTTTTGTACCAGAATTAGCAAAACCACTTTAAAGCTCAACTAGTGCAATGACCATGATGTCTATAGGTTTTTCTCTTCCTCGTTGCTTCGTTCTATTGCTCTTTTGCTCAGCTTGCTAGAAATCATTTAATTTGTTGTTTGGTTGTTTGGTTGGTTGTTTCTTTTTGACCAGAGCACTGTTCAACTCTAGCTTGTGCTTGGGACTAAATTGGATCCCTCAGTCTGTTGTGTAACTTGTGATATTTCCCCAAACTTGAATAATTATTACTTCTAATTCTACTCATAGTTTACCTATTCAGTAAATGAGAATAATTATTATAGGATATAGATCATTCTAGACACTAGGGGTACAATGGCACTGTCTATATTGAGCTTAATATATGTAAATGCAACTCTTTCCTCAATCTAGCTACATATCCCTAAGAAAACATTCCCTACCACTACTCCCCCTTCACTAGGCTGCACATAATTTGTCCAACTTTTTTCTCAATAACATGCTGACAGCCCTATATAGTTTCCTCCACTTCTGTCTTGTGATCATTCATCCTTTTCAAATCTAAAGGAAATCAGTTTATTTCTCTGCTCAGAGACTGTCAAAGGTTTACTAGTCTGTCCAGGGTAGAAGCTATTCATCACAATTCTTTTTTCCCCTTCGTTTTATTGGATAGGACAGAGAGAAATCAAGGGGGAGGGGAAGATAGAGAGGGGGAATAAACGACACCTGCAGACCTGCTTCACGGCTTGTTCATCACAAATCTTGAGCGAATTCCAAATCAGAGAGCGCCATCTTGCAAATCTTACCTTCTATGTTTTCTTATACTCAGTTTGCGCAAGTGTCGCTGGGTACATATGATCTAATAAAGAGTAGATGTTATCCCCAGCATCACCATAAGCAGAGCTGAACAGTGCTCTGGCCTTTCTTTCTTTTTTTTTTCTTAACCAGAGCACTGTTCAGCTCTGGCTTATGTTGGTGTGGGGGATTGAACCTGGGACTTTGGAGGTGCTCTAGTCTTTCTTTATATCTTTATCTCCCTCATTAAAAAATATTAAAATTAAAAAAATAAAAAATTATATGATAAAGAATAAAACTGGCATCTTATTTTTGATTCAACTTTAAAGAGCATGGCATGGCACTTTTCTCAATTTCCTTGTCGTTTTTTACTTGAGAAAGGGCAACGATCTTATGGAGTAGTGGAATTATACAATGGTATGGTTGCAGTTCTTAAATTATTATGATATGGGTCAGAAGTTATTTCCTGAGTGCAGCATGTGCATTGCATTGTGCATGGCCAGATCCAAGACCCAGCATCACATGGAAATGCCTTGAATATGGGGGCAGTTCCAATACTTTACTGTCTCTCCTTTCTCTGTCTGTCTCTCTGAATGTAAAAGTAAAAATTATCCTGAGAACAGTAAAATTGTACATCCAGGGGAGCTGGGCGGTAACTCAGTGGGTTAAGTGCACATGGCACAAAGTGCAAGGACCAGTTTAAAGATCCCAGTTCGAGCCCCCAGCTCCCCACATGCAGGGGGGTCATTTCGCAAGCTGTGAAGCAGGTTTACAGCTGTTTGTCTTTCTTTGCCCCTCTCTGTCTCCCCCTCCTCTCTCCACTTCTCTCTGTCTTATCCAACAACAGCAATAAAAACAACAACAATAAATAACAAGGGCAACAACAACAAAAATGACATTAAAAGTAGCAGCAGCAGATTCATAGCAGGCACCCAGCCCCAGCAATAACCCTGGAGGCAAAAAAAAAAAAAAAGTGTACATCCAGGGGCAACACATCACAGAAATAGTTATTGTGATAAAATAGTTTAGAAAAATAAAATATTTTCTAAGGTGAAAAATGCATTACTTTCCAAATGCTTAAAAACTAGCGACCACTGGGATATTATAATTTGACTTGCCACAATTTCAAGATATAATTTACAGCTTTAAATTGTTCTTAGTGTTACAAATCTTCTCGAAAACATCAAGTTTCAGTCCTGCAAGGAGGAAGGTGACTGGTAGAGTACAGGACTTGATGTGTGAGGTCATTAGTTCAATCCCTGGCACCACATATACTAGAGTAATGATCTCTCTGTCTCTCATTAATGTATAAGTAAATGGTTTAAAATAACCTAAATCAAGCTACATTTTATATCTGTATTCAGCTCCACTGAATGGTTAAATGTTGCATGTTCCTCAGTAACTGAAGAACCCTTGACATAAGGAATGATTAAGTTATATTCTATTGCTTTATAGGCAGTGCTAAGATGAATATTCAGGGCCTTTTCTACTTTATATATTTTTGCATTTTTAGGGTTGCATGATAACTATAGATGCAATGATAGAACAAAATAAATAAAAGTATCAGGGATAATATATTCAAGTCAATAAATAGTAGTCATGTCTCCATAGTATTCAGATACTTTAGCCTGAGAAAGTTTACTAATGCCCTATAACATGTTAACATTAAATGAATAAAACATGTCAGTAATTCAAATATACTTAACATAACTGGTGAAACTTTGGTTCATGATGATGCATGGATACCATTTTCCATTGTTTTCTTTTCTGTGAGGAAGATTACTATACAGTGTATATCCAACATGCTTTGCTAAATTGCCCTGACAGCTTACATAAAATTGGCTCTGCTTGATAGTTTTTTTTTTTTAAGTTATCTTTATTTATTGGACAGAGAGCCAGAAATTCAGAGGGAAGGGGGTGATAGAGAGGGACAGAGAGACAGAGAGATACCTGCAGGACTGTTTCACCACTCACTAAGCTTTCCTCTTGCAGGTAGGGACAGGGGCTCGAACCTAGGTCCTTGCACTTTGTAATACATGTGCTCAACCAGGTGAGCCACCACCTGAGCCCCTCTGCTTGATAGTTTTAACAGCAACTATACTAAGCTCCTTTTCTAGTATACTTATGTATACTGTATTAAACATATCTCCATTTCTGTTTTAACAGAATCCCAAGTTCCACATGCCTGAAGATCCAAAGGAAAACTTCCTACTGAACTCTAAGAGACCTACTAGGGTATTAACAAAGACCAACCATTCTCAAGGGGAGAGTCAAGCTTTGAGTAAGACAACAGCATCTCCAACCATTAGGATGACTGAAAAGCATCGAAGAACTAACACCCTTCCAAAGAAATTTGGTGAAATGAGTTGGCCATTGGCCATTCATCCTTTAAACAAAAGTTTAGTTAGAGATGACAAATGGAAGAAAACTGATTTGACCCAAGAGATGCGTAGGTCTTTCCTTCAAGAGTTTTGCAAGAAATATGGTGGCATGAGTCATTTTCAATCACGTCTTTTCCATGTAGTATCCAGGATCTATGTAGAAGATAAACACAAAATCTTGTACTGTGAAGTACCCAAGGCTGGCTGTTCCAACTGGAAAAGAATTTTGATGGTACTAAGTGGGTTAGCTCCCTCTACATATAACATCTCCCATGATGCTGTCCACTATGGAAAATATTTGAAAACACTAGATAGCTTTGACTTAAGAGGAATATATACTCGTTTAAATACCTACACGAAAGCTGTGTTCATTCGGGATCCCATGGAAAGATTAGTATCAGCATTTAGGGATAAATTTGAACACCCCAATAGTTATTACCACCCAATATTTGGAAAGGCAATTATAAAGAAGTATCGGCCAAATGCCTGTGAAGAATCACTAAACAATGGATCTGGAGTCAAATTCAAAGAGTTTGTCCACTATTTGCTGGATTCCCACCGTCCAGTAGGGATGGACATTCACTGGGAAAAGGTTAGCAAGCTCTGCTATCCATGTTTGATCAACTATGATTTTGTAGGGAAATTTGAAACTTTAGAAGAAGATGCCAACTACTTTTTACAGCTTATTGGTGCTCCAAAAGAGCTGAAATTTCCAAATTTTAAGGATAGACATTCTTCGGATGAAAGAACCAATGCCCAGGTTGTAAGACAGTATTTAAAGGATTTGACTAGAACTGAGAGACAATTAATCTATGATTTTTATTATTTGGACTATTTAATGTTTAATTATACAATTCCATTTTTGTAGTTTGCTTTCATTTTCTGATACTCTATTTCCTTCATGAAGATTGCCTCAAATTAGCTATTATAATTTCTCTGTGTGCTCTGGATGAGAGCAACTTAACTAAATGCAGTTGTCTTGATTTAATGAATACTTCAACCAAATAATATGTCAACAATTGGCACAAACTTATAGGAAAATTACCTAACAGACACATGTAAACAACTCGAGTTGCTCTAAAATGTTTGGAAAGAACTGCTTTTGCATTATGGATTGTATTACAGAAACAATAACCTAGCCAGCTGCTACATTAACTACAACAGCCTCTTGCAATGATAGGAAAAGGGATATAAAACCGCATGGGTATAGATCTACATCCTGGGATTTATTCTTTAATGTGCATGGATATATTTTTGCCAGTCTGTGACATGTTAATCAAACACTGGATCTTTCTCTTATACTCTGAGAACCTTTCTGTTAGCTGTAATGATAAATCAGTTTTGAGTGGTATTTTGGATATAAGCATTTTGCTTTAGAGGGGAACTTACTATGTGATTTACAATATGAGAATCTAACAAAAAAAACCTAGATGAGACTACGTCATTTTGTATTCAGCAGCCAATAAAAACATGCACAACAATTTTAACATCAGAGAAAAAAGACAACTTTTCTTGCTCGTGAAAAACTTAAGGGAATGGATTTTTCTTCTGAGCCCTCTATACATAGACAGAATGAATACAAGCGCTAAAGTTTGTTGTTTCTGAAACAGGAACTCAAGACCTTTAAGCCTCTTCAGATAGAAATGTGCTCCCAATTCTGGTTTAATTGTGAAGGAGTAAATTGTTTCAGGATGGAATAAGCATGAAGAACAAAAGTTGCCACTCTTAATATAGACCTCAAACAATAAGTTTTCTATAAGAATATTATTTGAATCAAAGCATCATGTGCATGGTTTTGTATATGGCATGTACCCTAAGAATAGCTTTTGTTTTTAGTTTAATTATTCAGTTTGAGAATGACTTTTTAAAAACTAATATACTACTTCAAAGATAGATCATATTATAGAAAGTCAACTAACAAGAGCCCCTAGAAACATTTTAATAGGCTTATGCATAAACAAATTTAGGTGGTTTTTAAGTTTAAAGATTCTATACTAAGAAAGTCACATAGCATTACATTCCAATATTAAATTAAAGTCTTTGGAAAATAAGGCCATGTGTCACCCCTGTGAAAAGCTATAATGGAGTGTAGACATTTTTTTCCAAAGAACCCTAACTTAAAAGAAACATTCTCTGATCGGGAATTTATTTTAATTGGTCAGCTGTTAGCCTGAGTCAAGCAGAATGCATGCAAACCCCGTTTAAATGCATTTGCTATACATGTTCTCAAATATCACTCTAGTAAAGACTTAGAAGCACCTTTCAAAGAAAAGTAAGAATTCATATCTGAATATTAATAGAACTTGCATAGCGATATAGTCATACTATTTCATTTTGTATTTCCATTTCATGGCTGAGTATTCATGAATTGGTTCACTTTTCACACACCTACTTTGCCCCATCTGAGTCTCCTAAGTAGTGAGTAAATGCAAGGCCGGCCAGACCATAAGTAGTAAACCTTCCAAACCAACCTTTTACGACTTTCCCACTCCATTTATTCTTGCCTCATACACTCTGCTTTCTGCTTTCAAGGTGTTTGACTGTAGAGTATTTCCACTGTATAATTTAAGTCTTGCCATTCCATAAAGAATGATATCCTAGTAACTTAAGACATGTCAAAAGTATCTTTCTATAAGAGAGAATAAAAAACAGAATAAAGTCTGAATTTCAACTCCAAAACTAATTTTAGGTGGCATTTGCTGCAAAGGATGGAGGTACTCTTCTCAGTTACCTCTAAAACCATATAAGGAACCACAAAAAATACAGGATTAAGGACCTGTCTCTCTTAATATTATTTAAAATGCACTTAGTAGGATGGAATGTATGTAGTGTGTGTATAGACACATTACATTGTAGCTGTGTGACGATGTCACTGGTGATAGAGCAGAGGAGTAAATGGAATATACTGACTCACAATGCCCTATAAAAGCCATTTTGGTGGATGTAATCCCTTCCCACCCTTTTCCATGAGGCCCATGTGCCAACAGATAACATATTTTCTCTGATACCAATTAACAACATGGCTGGTTGTGAGTCTCAAGGACCCTGTGGGTTTGTGAAAGAAAGAACAACATTTTAACATATCTATTCTTCTTTAATAATGAGGGTTTTTTTATTTTTTTATTCATGGTAAGAGCAAAGGAGCCAGTCATTATTCTGGATCCCTTGTGATTTTTTTTTATATTTATTTATTTCCTTTTTGTTGCCCTTGTTTATTATTGTAGTATTATTGTTGTCGTTGTTGGATAGGACAGAGACAAATGGAGAGAGGAGGGTAAGACAGAGAGGGGGAGAGAAAGACACCTTCAGACTTGCTTCACCGCCTGTGAATCGACTCCACTGCAGGTGGGGAACCAGGATCCTCAGGCCTGTCCTTGTACTTTGTGCCATGTGAGCTTAACCCACTGTGCTACCGCCCGACTCCCCCCTTGTGATTTTTAAAGACCTTTTCCATCTATCTCTCCTGAAGTATCCTGTGAGACCAGTCACATCACCTTGTGCATTCTGCCCATGCACCAATCTCAGGTTTAAGCATCACCACTTCTTTAGAGAGTCTCTTGGATTTGTTCTGAAATGGTTGTGACCAAATATAAATTTATCTTTTAGATGTCCAGTGTTGCTATTTTAATTTTGAGATTCTCCAAAATATAGTTATAGTTGTAAGCCCTCTAATTAAACCTTAAGGATCTTTTTTTGTTTGTTTGTTGTTGTTTTTTGGCAACAGTTACACTCTGGGCAGGCCTCATTTTAATTATTTTTATCTTTATTTATTGGATAGAGACAGCCAAAAATTGAGAGGGTAAACTAACCCAAGAAAATCAGATTCTGTAAGAAATTTGGCTTCCTTCCTCCCCTCTCCATTTTTTTTCAAAATCCAGGGGTGCTAACTCACCTAATAGGGCGCAAACGTGACCATGTTATGATGCACTTGGGTCCAGGCTCAAGACCCTGGTTCTCACTTGCAGAGAGGAAACTTCACAAGTGATGGAGTAATGCTGCAGTGCTGCAGGTGTCTCTCCTCTGTGTCTCTCATCCTCTGTCAAAAATAAATAAGAGAAAAAGAAAGGAAGAAAATGACTACTTAGAAAAATAGAGTCATTCATGTACTGAGTCCCAGTGATAGCTCTGGTGATGAGAGTGATAGAAAAGGAGAGAGAGAGAGATTCCTGAAATTTCTAAACAAATTTTGCCTGAAGAAAACAGACATCATATTGTTTTCTTTTTGTCTTGTTGCCATCAGATTTTATCACTGGGACTTGGTGCCCACACAGCTTCATCTCTCCAGGTGGTCATTCTTCTTTTCCTCCCTTCTGTCTTCCCTTACCTCCTTTTCTCTTCATCCTCATCCCCCACCATTCCTTCTATCCCTCCTCTTCCTCTTTCTCCTGGATAGAGACAGAGGAGCTAAAGATGCCTACAGCACTGCTAAACCACTCATGAAGCTCTCCCTTTTGCAGATGAACCTCGAGGCTTGAACTTGGATCCTCAAACATGGTAACATGTGGTTTACCCAATGTGCCACTGCTAGCCCCCAAACTTACCATTTTAACTAAAAAGTTCAGACACACAGATCAAGGGGAGGACTATACAAAAAGGAGAAGACAAATGAATTTTCTGTAGGCACTCGGTGGTCATTGAAAGCACCTGTGACATAACAAGTAAGCCGAAGTGGCAACTCCATTCCTGTCAGAAACTAAGTAATTGCATATGATCACTTTTGCCCCCAAGTTTCCATGCTTTAGACTAGTTTAGTTATTAGATAGCCTAAAACAGATTCAGGGGAGTGGTAGAAGAGAGTATAGGAGCAAGTTGACTTAAACCAACTGGAAAACACTATTGAATTTTTAAAACAAAATAAGTACTCAGCTAAAAGTGGCCAGGCCTTTCCTAGGCCCACAAGATAATGCTACCTGAGAAAAACCAAGTTCAACAGACTAGAGTTGCCTCACATCATGTAGTTTTAAGACCTGCCTAACATGATTCTGATTAACAGGAAAATTGCTTATTAAGTATGTACAAGGTGGCAGACACAGAAAATATTTATTGATATGAAGAGTATGTCTAGAGGCCGGGTGGTGGTGCACCTGGTTAAGTGCACACTTACAGTGTACAAGGACATGAGTTCAAGCCCCTGGTCCCCACTTGCAGGGGGAAAATTTCACAAGCAGTGAATCAGGTCTGCAGGTGTCTCTCTCTCTCCCTCTCTCTCCCTCCTCCTCCCCTCTCAATTTCTTTCTGTCCTAACCAATAAAATAAAGTAAAATAATGTTTTTTTTTAAGAAAGAAATTCTTAAAAAGAAAAAGAGTGTGTCTGACCTTATACCCTCCCAAAATGAAAGCTATCAATTGATATTTTAGTCCACTACCACCACTGCTGCAACCGCCCACACCACCCCCAGCTGCATGGAGCCGCACAGCTGACATCCAGTCAGAATCTCCCTGGCTCCAAAGCTGGGACCACACACTGGCAGCTTTACAGGCTAGGCCCGGGCAAAGCTATGTTTGGTTTGGCCTACAGTGTCTTATTTCACAAAATTAGTTGCCAACATTTTACATTTGAAGCTCTTCCATCAACAATAAGAAACGCATGTTTCCCCACATCCTGCATGCCTAACCTAAACGTAGGGGAGAATTGAGATCAGCCTATTTATGTGAGGTCAGAGAGCTCTCATTGTTCCTGTCCCGCACCCAGCCATCCTCACTCCTTTGCCATGCCCAATTTGTCCCTAAATGTCCCACTTTTCCTCTTTATTGAGTCACTTTCTGAAGGAAATGTTGATTTAAGTACCAGGTATTATAACATATGTAGCTTCTTTTTCTTCCTTGTATTCCTTCTACCAGATTACTGTTTGACTCTGGCTTATTGTGGTGCTGGGGACTGAACCTGTAACCTTCATGCCTTGGGGATGAAAACCCATTACATTGTCCATGATGCAATCTCCCAAGTAAACAGTTTCCTATTTCCCCATGATAGGTGTCAACACGCCACACCCTACACCTTCTTGTATAGGTGTCTCACTTTTTTTTATTTATTCCCTTTTGTTGCCCTTGTTGTTTTATTGTTGTTGTTATTGATGTCTTCATTGTTGGATAAGACAGAGAGAAGTGGAGAGAGGAGGGGAAGACAGAGAGGGGAAAGATAAACACCTGCAGACCTGCTTCACCGCCTGTGAAGTGACTTCCCTGCAGATGGGGAGCTAGGGGTTCGAACCAGGATCTTTATGCTGGTCCTTACGCTTTGTGCCATGTTCACTTAACCCGCTGTGCTACCATTGTCTCACTTTTCAACCCCTCCTCTGATGTGTGTGTTATTCCATGCACCAAATTTCTAAAGAAACAGCAATTTCTGAACCTTATCTTTGACCATTATTCTGTTGTGCAGTCCTTTAGTTGCTGCATTCTGGATCTCCTTATCCACACTCAAGATGCTGCTGGTCCTTTGGTCTTAAACACAGTGAATCACTAAAAATAAAGTTTAGCCACTTTCTTCCAAAGAAACTGGGGCAAAATCCAGTACTTTTCTTTGGCATCTTTCTTCCTAATTCTTTGGATCTTTCTGGCAATAACAGTTCTTCCCAGTCCTATCAATATGGATGAACCATGCTCCCACATCCTCAGGGTCTCAATGTTTAAGAGCAAAAAAATCACTCAGCATAATGCTGCTATTCCATAACCTGTCTTCAGACACTCTGCCCCAACTCCGAAGGTTACCTATTTTTTAGCTCCCTTGGAGAATTTCCTGATGTGTTTAGTAACACTCTTCACTGCAATCTCTGTTATTGGCCAGGGAGATGTTAGCATTCTTAGTGACATTCTATTCTCTTTCTCTTTTTAATTAGTGGTTTAATAATTATTAGCAAGATTATAAAATAACAAGGGTACATTTCCACATAGTTGCTACCACCACTCCACTGGAAGCTTCCTTATTCTTTATCCCTCTAGGAGTATGGTACCAAAGTTCTTTATGGGATGCAGAAGGTAAAAGGGTCCGGCATCTATAATTACCTCTCTGCTGGACATGGATGTTGACAGGTCAACCCATACTACCAGCCTGTTTCTTTCTCTGGTAGAGTTGGGCTCTGGAGAGATGAGGTTCAAGGACACATTGGTGAGGTCATCTGCCAGGGAAAGTCAGGATGGCATGGTAGCAATTGCAACTTGATGGCTGAAAGATGGTAAGATATAAAGTAAATTGTTCAATAAACAGTAACCCAAAGGTAGGAATACAATAAATGAAACTAGGGGGTCTTCATGTGGAAAGAAGGTCATGGTCAGGTGGTAGCGCAGCGGGTTAAGCGCATATGGCACAAAGCTTAAGGACCGGCATAAGTATCCCAGTTCAAGCCCCCAAGCTCCCCATCTGTGGGGGGGAGGGGTTGATTCACAAATGAAGTAGGTATCTGTCTTTCTCTCCCCCTCTTTGTCTTCCCTCCTTTCTCTATCTCTGTTCTATCCAACAATAACATCAACACCAACAATGATAGAAAAAACCACAACAATGATAGAAAAAAAACTAGGAAATCTATTTAAGGTACGTTCCATGTAATTTTTGTCTGAGCCTGACAGCTAATGTGGGTGGGCTAGGAGTATAGTCTGGCAAGATGGCGTCAGAGTTGAGGGTAAGACTAGAAGGCTGGATTGAAGCAAAGAGTAGCACTACCCAGATATGAGGAAAGTATATAAATACCATTAATGGTTAACCCCCTCAGTCTGACCTAGGGCTTATATCTGTTCATATTCATATTCACAGGAGCCTGTGTAACCCGTGAGTCCCTGTCAGTCTGAGCTTGAAGTCCATGGTCACAGCCAGAAAATGTACTCATTTCAGGACCAGTCTTCTTCAAGTAGCAGAGTAGGTTGGCCCAGCCTCCCTTCAGAGAGTGGGGAAGCTCCTACCATTGCTGCTGTGAAGACAAAGTCCTGGAGAGGCCCACAGGAGGGTTTATGGTGACATTCCTGATGGGAGTGACCAGTGATGGTGGAGAGATCTGTTAGAGGTCTAGGCCTATCATATCTTTGTGGAAATGCAAGGAGTCCCTGAATAGAGCCCCAGATGGTAGAGTGGCCTGGTAGTGATAATATATATATCCATCATTAAAGTGTGCCTGTCTCTTGCCTTTATCCAACTTTTGTAGTCTTTATCTGATGAAGTGAGACTTAAAGTGATTGCACTGTCTTTGTTTCTTAATACTGTAACCTCACCTCCCACTTCAATACTTGGAGACTCAATAAAACAGTCACTAGAAGCAATAACCATAACATGTCTTTCAAAGAGCAGGAAACCTGTGACAAGCCATGCCATATAGTACTTCGCCCCATCTATTCATATCCTCAGAATATTTCCAAAGATTAGAAAAATGTTTTTCAGAACTCTTGTGGATGGAAATACACTTAGAGTGCTAGAATAATAACAAATTTAAAATGACACAGATTCAAGGATGACTATTTATACACAGAAAAATTAAACCCTTGTTTAGTTTATTAATTCCTAAAAAAAAAAAATTAGACTTGAGTCACCTTTACCAGAGTCATACAATTTTAATTAAAACCCGATTTCTGTACCCTGCCCTAGATGTGCTGCAGCTGAGTTTCCAAAACCCACTGCAGAATTGTTTAAAACAATCTCTTGAGCTGAACCGTATTATACAACAATCTTTGAGCTCCACTTGGGTGATTTAAATGTGATTATTGTGAAATCACCAATGACTTTTTAAAGCCTGGTTGCTGATAGGTGATAATAAGGTCTGCTTTTTTCATTGTATTACTTTATTGAAAAATTACAGACTCAGCTCACAGACAAGTTGATGAGCACTGGCAGCAATGTCCTCTGTGGGATTTTGACCAGTGCTGAAGCAAGAAGTTGCCTGGTGAGGTCTGCCAACTGCAAGAACTAGAGCTGAAATGATGCAATGAGTTATGGGGACAGAGTTGGTCATTGCCCAAACTTTTTGAAAGCTTTCTGGATAAAAGGGGGAAATGGAAACTTTCCCCTTTTGAAACACAGAAGACAAATGTGTACTGAGGGCAGTTTTGGCAATCCAACTTTACACTAAACAAAGTGAAGACAATATGAATTTCCCCAATAAAAATAAAAAGCTATTTTCCAGTTGTGCTAAGATGATTGAAAATGGAAAATATTTGCTTTTTGGGTTATTAGTTGGCAAGCAAGTGCCCTAGGAAATCTTTTGCAATTTATCTTAAATGGTAGGAATGTATGTTTTCTTGGACTTCAATAAAGAATTTGTTCCTCCTCCATTTTTATTATGTTGAATCACATGGTATTGCCAACTTTTGACAACTGCTGATGCACAAAACAGAACAGTCCTTTCAAATAATTCTACTACAACTCCACAGTTGCCCACTCAGTTCTAGCCACATTAGGCATTTACCTGGACTATTAGAAATGGCCTCTGAAAAGAAATATTACTCCTTATCACTCTTATTTTCCCATTGTGGCAAAATACACATAACAAACTTTTACCATTTCAAATGGCACTGAGTATATTCATGTTGTTATATAATGGTCACCAATGTCTATCTCCAGAACTCTTTTTCATTTTAAAAAACTAAAAACACACTCATTCAATAGTAACCCATCTCTTCCCTCCCCAGCTCCTAATAGCCAACATTCTACTTTCTGTTTCTTTACATCTGATGTCTTCAGCTTCCTCATATAACTGAAATGATTTAACATTTTTCTCTTCTCATCTCTCATTAAAGGAAGTTTCAGTGCGTTGGCTATGGTCTCTTTCATTTTATCTCTCTCCTTTAGTCTCTGTCTCTATCTAAAAATATATGACTGTTGTTATCATTTCTTTAAAGTGAACTTTATTTCATATAAAATATTTTACAGAATTCCAATTATGGATTTCTTACTTCCCAGAAGGTTGAATTCCTAACACCGTTTTCTACTTTTGTAATGTCAGAGAAAGCACTTATTGAGTATTTGTTGAAGAAATGAATGCTGAATGAGTCTCAGTTACTCCAATCAGTCACAGAACAGTGTGTCCAACCCTTAAGATATGCATTCTTTTTTAATATTTATTTATTCCCTTTTGTTGCCCTTGCTGTTTTACTGTTGTAGTTATTATTTTTGTCATCATTGTTGGATAGGACAGAGAAATGGAGAGAGGAGGGGAAAACAGAGAGGGGGAGAGAAAGATAGACACATGCAGACCTGCTTCGCCACTCATGAAGTGAACAACCCCCCCACAGGTGGGGAGACTGGGGGCTCGAACTGGGATACTTGCACTGGTCCTTGCACTCCGCACCACCTGTTCTTTTTTTTTTTTTTTAATCTTTTATTTAAGAAAGGATTAGTGAACAAAATCATAAGGTAGGAGGGGTACAACTCCACACAATTCCCAACACCCAATCCCCATAACCCACCCCCTCCCATGGTAGCTTTCCCATTCTCTAGCCCTCTCGGAGCATGGACCCAGGGTCGTTGAGGGTTGCAGAAGGTAGAAGGTCTGGCTTCTGTAATTGCTTCCCCGCTGAACATGGGCGTTGACTGGTCGGTCCATACCCCCAGTCTGCCTCTCTCTTTCCCTAGTAGGGTGTGACTCTGGGGAAGCTGAGCTCCAGGACATATTGGTGGGGTCTTCAATCCAGGGAAGCCTAGCCAGCATCCTGGTGGCATCTGGAACCTGGTGATTGAAAAGAGAGTTAACATATGAAGCCAAACAATTTGTTGAGCAATCATGGATCCCAAGCTTGGAATAGTGGAGAGGAAGTGTTAGGGAGGTACTCACTGCAAACTCTAGTGTAGTCCTACTTTCAGGTATATTGCCGATTACAACCTAACCAAAGCAACGATTGCTACCTCAACATGCTTTACCTCAGAATGTATCCAGAGACTTCACGTGTGGAATGACAACCCTTCAGCTTCATTACTCGGGTGAGACCTTTCCTTTAATAGTACACTCTAATTTCATCTCAGGTAGTTCACTTTCTAACAAAGTCCCATAACCTAGATATACACCAGTTTCTGTGAGAGAGAGCTTATGTGCACACGTATCCATAAACTACCGCACCACCTGTTCTTAACCCACTGTGCTACTACTCGACTCCCCAGATATGTATCTAACTTGTATTGCAATAATACGAAAATGTGTCTTGGGGTCACATGGTAGCTCACCTGGTAGAGCACACATGTGCAAGGACCCAGGTTCAAGCCTGAGGTCTGCACTTATAGGGAGGAACATGAGCAGTGGAACAATACTTCAGCTGTTTCTCCCTCTCTGTGTCTCTGTCTCTCACTCTCTATGAAAAGAAAATGGGGAGGAATTGGCTCTTGGGAGTGGTTGAATCATTGGTGCAGGTACCAAGCCTCTGATAATCCTAGAGTCACAAATGCTGAAAGTCACTGATTATCAGAGAAATGTAAACAAGGTTAACAATAAAATACCACTTTACTCCTATAAGAAGGTCATACTTTAGAAAAGAGTCTGTGTAACCTCTGCATCCCTGGAGGTCTGAGTTTGCATTCCATGGTCATAGCTAGGAATATTCTAGGCTGCACTCATTTCAGGACCCAGCTTCCTCGAGTGTATGTTGACCCAGCCTCCCTTCAGAGAGTGGGGCAGTTGCTACCATTGTTATTCCACGTTGAGGGCAAGGTCCTGTAAAGGCCCACAAGAGGGTTTATGATGTTGCTCCTGATGGGGATGACCAGTGATGGTGGATAGAGGTGTCTAGGCTCATCATGTCTATGTGGGAATCACAGAATTCCCTGACTAGGGCCCCAGATAATGGGATGGCCTGGTAGTGACCAAGAAAGCCATCATTAAAGTATGCTTGTTGCTTTCCGTTATCCAGCTTTTGTAGTCCTTACTTTATCGGACAAGGTTAGCCTTTGAGTCATTGATGGAAGTGAAATAGGAAGTAGGTGAGGAGGGTATCTAAGTCTAAGTAGAAACTATCTGATTAAGTATCAGATCGGTGGGGTTTACTATTAATGGTATATATATACTTTTCCCATATCTGTGAGATACTTTATTCCCTGATTCAGCTTTCTAGCCCTATTCCCAGCTCTGACACCATCTTTCCAGGTAATACCTTTAGCCCACCTGCATGTTAGCTGTCAGGCTCAGATAAAAATTAGTAAAATCATGGGCCTATGAAAATATACCTAAAATAAACTTCATAGCTCCTTCCTTCATGAAGATCCCAAATTTCTCCTACTATATTCTTATCTTTAGGTTCCTGATAACTCAAATAGTCTATTCTGCTTTATATCTTGATGCTTTTCAGTCATCATGTTGTTACATGATGCCAATATGACTTCCCAGCACAGATGACCTCACCAATGAGTCCTAAAACCCCACCTCCCCAGAGCCCTGCCCCACAAAGAAACAGGCTGGGACTATTGATCAGAGAAGCAATTACAGAAGCCACTTTCTGCATGCTATGAAAATCTTTAGTCCATATTCTCAGAGGGATGAAGCATAGGAAAGCTTTCAAAGGAGGGGAGGGGGTACAGAATTCTAGTGGTGGGAAATGTGTGGAATAGTACCCCTCTTATCCTATGGTCTTATTGATCTTTATTAAATCAATCAGTAAATTTAAAAAAAGGACAGTAACAAAAACTGTTGGCAAGGATATGGAGGAAAAGAAACTCTTTTACACTGTTGGTTGGAATGCAAATTGATCCATTCCCTACAGGAAACAGTCTGGAGCCTTGTCAGAATGCTAGAAGTGGACCTGCCCTATATGACCTGTCAAATTCTCTCCTGGGGATATATCAGAAGGAAGCAAATACAAACATGCAAACAGATCTATGTACACCTACTTTTATAGCAGCACAATTTGTAAAAATGAAAACTTAGAAGCAGTCCAGATATCTGATGACAGATGAGTGGCTAAGAAAGTTGTGGTATATAGTGAAATATTACTCAGCTGTTAAAAACGATGAAGTCATGTCCTTTATCTCACATTAGATTAGAGCTTGAAGGAATCATGGTAAGGGAAATAAGGGGGAAAAAGAAGGACAAATACCAGATGCTATCACTTCTTGTTTTTTCTTTTAATTTTTATTTATTAAAAGGAAACACTGACAAAAACCATAGGATAAAAGGGGTACAGCTCCACACAATTCTAACCACCAGAACCCCATATCCCATCCCCTACCCTGATAACTTTCCTATTCTTTAACCCTCTGGGAGTATGGACCCAGGGTCATTATGGGGTGCAGAAGGTGGAAGGTCTGGCTTCTGTAATTGCTTCCCCGCTGAACATGGGCATTGACAGGTCGATTCATACTCTCAGACTGTTTCTCTCTTTTCCTAGTGGGGTGGGGCTATGGGGAAGCGGGGCTCCAGGAGGCATTGGTGGGGTTGTCTGCCCAAGGAAGTCTGGTTGTCATCAAGGTAGCATCTGGAACCTGGTCGTTGAAAAACGAGTTAACATATAAAACTAAACAAGCTGTTGACTAATCATGAACCTAAAGGCTGGAGTATGAAGAGTGTGTGTGTGTGTGGGGGGGGGGGTCCTCCATTTTGTATATAGTTAGTAGGCATATTTTAGCTATAATCAAAAGGACCCATGACTATACTAGTTTTTTTCTTTTCTTTTCTTTTCTTTTCTTTTCTTTTCTGGGCCTGACATCTGATATGAAGGTGAATCCAAATTATTGTCTGAGGAGATGATGTCATGGCTGGAAAAAGGACCAGAAAGCTGGATCAGGGAGAGAGTAGCTCCCAAATATGGGAAAGGTGTATAAATATTGTTGACTGTAAACCCCATTGATTTGATTTGATCTGGGGCCCATATTCAGCTCAGTGGAACTTAAAAAACAAGGATATAAAGGGAAAACACAAAGTTAAATTTGGGTTCAGTTTTGCACCAAAGCAAAGGACTCTGAGGAAAGAGAGAAGGGCTGGAACTAGACAGACTTAGAGACCCTGATGCATGGAGGTGGAAAAGGCTGGGAGTGAAAGTGTTTATGACACCTATCATGGAAAGGTGAGAAACTGTTACCTGACCATGTGTCAACAATTGTACTAAAAACCATTAACACCACAATAATTAACAATGATAGAAAGTAAGAAGAAAGGAAAAAAGAAAATTCCAGATTTTCCTATTTGATTCAAAGTTACTAAAGGCAAAACATTAATGAATAATTATCTCATTGAATTTTAGGCATTCAAACGGTGAATCTCTAGTAAAATTTTGGTTCAAACGTCAGATTTGAAAAGCTGATAAGATAGCATGTTTTTTCTGGCTGGCAAGACAGCTCACCTGGATAGTGTGCTTCCTTTGTTTTGTGTGTAATTCGATTCAAACCTGGTCCCCATCACCCTGAAGGAAGCTTTAGTGTTGTAATATCCTCCCATCTGTATCTCTGTCTCTGTCTTCGTCTTTCAAGCTGAAAATAAACAAACAAAAATTTGTTTTTTTTTTTTTTTTTACTCCTGTGAGAAGGTCATACTTTATAAAGGAGTCTGTATAACCTCTGCATCCCTGGAGGTCAAAAAAACAAAAAAAGTTGGCCTGGAGTGGTGAAGTCCCTGTAACAAGAATAAACATCCTAACCCAAACATAGAAGCTACTCAATTTAAAATTTTATTGCATTTTCATCTTTAACCTCCCCCTACACATACACAACACACACATACATGACACACACAACACACACATGACACACACACACTTTCTCCTGTCTCAGATCTCAGAGTCATTTTAAGGGCAAGGACTTGAGCCTAGAATACTATGAGCAGATCTCATAACTATTAGTCTTCAGAAATGTCTTCCCTACTTTTTAACGTTACTTTTTCAGACATGCGTTCTGCTGGAAAGCAAGAAGTTTCCCTGTGTTAGGGAAGGACTATGCCACCTTTTTTTTTCTCTTCAGTACCAAGCATGTTGTCAGCACTCAGCACATCCATGTCGACCACCCACATGAAGACCATCCTTGTCTTCAGTCCTCCTCTTTCATAAGATGGTGATAAATGCTCAACTGAGTAGGTCTATACATTTTTATTTTTGTGAGAAGGAGTTACTTTATGACTAAGTTCTTAAAGATTGTGTTATAGATGAGAAGAAGCAAAACAGTGTAATGGATTTGTTCTATAGCAGGAAAAAAAACTGGAGAAATTAACAATTTACTTCTCTTCACTGGACAGATGACCTCACCAATGTGTCCTGGAACCCTACCTCCCCAGAACACCACCCCACTAGGGAAAGACAAAGACAGGCTGGAAGTATGGATCCACCTGCCAATGCTCATGCTCCGCAGGGAAGAAATTATAGAAGCCAGACCTTCCACCTTCTGCACCCCATAATAATCCTGGTCCCATGCTCCCAGAGGGATAAAGAATAAGAAAGCTTCCAATGGAGGGGATGGAATATGGAACTCCAGTGGTGGGAACTGTGTAGAATTGTACCCCTCTTATCTCATAGTCTTATTGGTCAATAGTAAATCAATTTTTTTTAAAGAAAATGACTTATGTGTTAGCCAGAAGTTCTGATGTATCTAATTTAACTCTAGAGTAATGCAGTGATGGAGCTCTTCCAGAAATCAAAATGGACATATTTAGAAGTGGCATGATTCTCATATGGCTGGAAATTGAGGATTAATAGTGGAAGACCAGCGAAATATCCTGAAGCTGCTTCTGCCAACTGGCTAACATGCTAAATGGTAGTAGCATTATCTCCCAGCAGTAGTTTTAAATTAATCTTCAAAGACTTAAAGTGTGTAAGGGCAATGTTCTCCCTCACACAATTATTCGTGGTCTTCCATAATCTAAACCAAGTGATAGCTGGCTAGACGTGTCTTTGCTGCAACAAATCAACATAACCTCTAACATATGGTTTGTGGATTATGATCTAGTGAAAGCAGTCTTCCCTTCCAATAAAACAGATCAAACAGATGATCTCTTTCACATAGAAGAGTTAGAATATTAACTATCTGACTCCAGGGCTATGTTGATTCTGTTGCCTTTTGTGGTACTATGATCATAGGGACCTTGACTATTTTGGTATTCTGAAAAATCATCACAATGGCTTATTATGCTGATAACAACAGGTTAATTTTACCTTTAAGAAGAAAATGGTGAGTTTTCTGATATCCTAGAGAAATCCATGTGTTCAAAAGTGTGGGAGATAAGAATCATGACCATTTAAGTTTATCACATAAATGAAGAGTTGGTAGGTAGAGCAGTCTCGGCATTCTGTGCATAGTAATTTATTATAAATTACACATCCTAACACTAAGAAAAAGGTGTGACTCTTTTGGATTTTGGAGGCAGCAAATACTGTAATTGGGGGTGTTGGTCTGATATTCAGAGCTGCTCAGAAAATTGCCAGTTCAATTAGAACTTGGGTCATGAAAGGACTGTCAGTCAGGTCTAGGCTGGAGTACGATCTGTGCTGCCATTTGGCTGCATGGCACAATGTCTATGATGGCAATAGGTGGGTCTATGATGGATCAAGATGCTATGAAGTGTCCATGACAAGTCTCAACAAAAAGATGCAACACAATTTCTTGGATTCTAGACCTAATCTAGGCCACTGTTGTAGACTATTTTTCACCTGAAAAAAAATGTCATTGGTACCTAGCAGAAACTGTACCTGACCATAGGGTACCAAATATATATATTTCAAATACTTATTTTATTTTAATGAGAGAGATATAGAAAGAAAGACCAGCACATTGCTCAGCTCTGGCTTATGAAGTGGTGCTGGGGACTGAACCTGGGACCTTAGAACCTCAGTCACAGAAGTCTTTTTTGCATAATCATTATGCTGTCTCCCCAGCCCCAAGTGCTATTATAATTAGCAGCTTATTAGGAATGATGTGATACAAGGTCTGAAGTTAAGGCTCCTTGTCCACAGCAACAAACTAGTACTCAACAGAATATTTTATTTAACATTAGTCCTAATATTTCCAGAAAGTGTGAATAAATTACATGAAAAAATAATGCATTAGTGGTCTACATCCCCATGTTTCCTGTTTCAGCAAGTCACAAGTTTCATTGAAAGGGGGTTCCTGTGTAAGGACTGCATGCTGACTGACTGCACAACTGGAGCTCCTGAAAGGGGGTTCCTTGTGACCAACTGATGGACATAATTCTAGCATAGTTCACAGCTTGGTTGATGGGATACATGTTTTTAGACAAAAATAAGACTACTGTCCTAGTACAATAATTCATTAGGAGTTCTACAGGACACCAGAAAAGGGAATTTTCCCAGATGACAAAGTTGCAAGAAAATATCCTTGTTATAGGCTAGGGACATAATTTAACATTATAGGACTTAATCCCTATGGCTTGAGTTCTCAGGTTCAGGTTCAATCCCCAACAACCTCATATGCTACAGCTGAACAGTGCTCTGGTGTCTATCTGTTTTTGTTAAAAAAAAAAAAATCCATGTCTCCGCTCTTTATATAGCACATATGAGTGAGACCATCCAGTATCTTCAACTCCAAACCACATTTCAGAGAAATGAAGACCATGTATATATAAATAATATAAACTATAACAAGAATCTCTGAACACAAGCACCAATTAAAAAGCCTTAAGATACTATATATAAGAAGAATGAGAAAAACAAAGAGATGTAAGAAAGATTAAAAGTACTAGAGAAAAAATGATACCATTTAATAAGACAGAGGACTGTATGTGAATGTGTTATGTCTACAAGTATTACACTAATAATTTATATATAAGGGAAAAGTATGTCTAAGACAAACATTTTTAATATATATTTTTAAATTTTTTTTCTTTTAATCTGTATTTATTGGATAGAGACAGCCAGAAATCAAGAGGAGGAGGATCCCCTGTCCCCTTCTTTTCTTCCCACACTGTTTATTGAAAGTAGAAACTCTGTTATGAGGTCAGAATCCCTTTCCTAACTGCAGCACAGTCTAACCTTCTTCACCAGGGTTTCTATGGCAGTGGGTCACCTTAAAATTTGTTCGGATTCTTTACTGCCAAAAGGTACAACATTTAATTTCCTGGATCTGCCAAAAGATTTCCTGGGTTATGCTTAGGGCCCTTTGTCTTCTACAGCTCTAAACAGTAGTCCCAATCTCCTTTTATAAGCCACTAAGTGGTTCCACACAAGGGCTGCAGATACGGCACCGGCTGGCAATGCAGCACCGTGTTTCTGCCTGTGTATTTCTCTCTCTCTCATTCTGCTCCAACTTCCCAAGTGCAATCCCATCAGAGAGTCATGTTTATTTCTTTACCTGAAATCTGAGGTGGTGGGGAGGGGACCAGTGGTACACCAGGTTTAATGCACAAAATGCAAAGCATAAGGACCCGCACAAGGATGCCAGTTCAAGCCCCAGGCTCCCCACCTGCAGGGGGGTTGCTTCACAAGCTGTGAAGCAGGTTGGCAGATGTCAATCTTTCTCTCCCCCTCTTTGTCTTCCCTTCCTCTTTCAATTTCCTTCTGTCCTATCCAATAAAAAAATAAAAAGGTAAAAACAATGGCCTCCAGCAGCAGTGGATTCGTATTGCTCACACCTGAAAACTTCACAAAACACAATCAGGATCTCTCCAGAAATTCATTATGCCACAGCCACCAAGTTAAGGATGCTACTAGGATTTCATCTTGAACTCCCTGGGCAGAGGACCTTAACAATGTGTATCGTATCCTCACCTCTCTAGACCCCTGCCCCACCAGGGAAAGATAGAAACAGGTGGGGGTATGGATCAATCTGCAGATGCCCAGGTCCAGTGAACATTTGCATTTGGTTATCCAATTTGCATGGAAGACATACACTAAAAGGTAGATATTCAAGGATGCCTGGATAGGAACCAATGACTTGAATTTGTTCACAGTGAGGCCTGTATTAATCCAAAGGACATTAAAACACTAATTTGAAGGGGCATATGCAGCCCTGAAGTGATAGCTGTATTATGCATAATATCCAAAGACTGGAAACAGCCTAAATCCCCATCCATATGTGACTGCATAAAGATGTTACGGGTTGTAAATATCTAGGAATACTACTCTTCAGTCAAAAAGGCAGTATTTTGTCCATTGAAACAAAACAGATGGAACTACAGTCTATATTTTTCAGAATAAGTAAAGAGATTAAAGATAACTACAGTATGGGTTCACTCATGTGTTATCTGAAGAACTAATATAAGTGAAGTGCAAAACCATACAAAGCAAAGCAGTAGCAAGCAAACTGTTTATACAACTTGGGGGAAGTCTGGGGTTAATTCTGGGGAAGTGGGAGGATGGGGACACAGAGCTTTTGTTATGGGTATGGTGTGAAAGTATACACTGTAATTTTACAATATTGTCACCCATTAGAAGAGGTTTGTTTTACAAAATGAGGTGAAGGTCAAAGAAATAGCTCTGCAGTAGATCTAAAGACTTACCTGCATGAGGTTCTATCCTTGGTACATACCCTCATCTTTCATAAAATAAAAATATTTTAACTTTTTTTTTGCCTCCAGGCTTATTACTGGGGCTGGGTGCTGACACTAGGAATTCACTGCTCCTAGAATCTATTTTTCCCTTTTGTTGTGCTTGTTGTTTATCATTATTGTTGTTAATGATGTCGTTGTTGTTGGATAGGACAGAGAGAAATCGAGAGAGGAGGCAAAGACAGAGAGGGGGAGAGAAAGTCAGACACCTGCAGACCAGCTTCACCACCTATGAGGCGACCACCCTGCAGGTGGGGGGCTGGGGGCTCCAACCCGGATCCTTACACCCGTCCTTGCGCTTCACGCCACTCGAGCTTAACCTCCTGCGCTGCTGGCCGGCGCCCTATATTTTAACTTTTAAGTAAAAGGTTGACCAAGATTAAAGAAAATGAACTCTGTGGAGGAGGCATGTAGAATTTACGGGACTACAAACACGGAGTACACAGATGTTTGCCACTGAGGAGAATTCATCCAAAAGGGAGCTCTGGCAGGGGGGGTGGTTGGAGGGGCGGGCGGAAGCACAGTGCGTTAAGCGCACATGAGCTCAAGGACCAGCATAAAGATCCTAGTTCGAGCCCCAGGCTCCCCACCTGCAGGGGGGGGGTCACTCCACAAGCAGTGAAGGAGGTCTGCAGGTATCTATCTTTCCCCCGCTCTGTCGTCCCCTCCTCTCTTGATTTCTCTCTGTCCTATCCAACAACAACAACAGCAACAATAATAATAACAACAAGGATAAACAATAATAGAGGCAAAAACAAAACAAAAAACGGGGTGGGGAAGCTCTAGGAAGTATGATGACTGCTTCTCAGTGCTGGTACAGTGGGCCCATGAGCAGAGTGACCATGGTAACAGACGTGGAGGTAATTCATGAGTGCAACTGCCCTGCCCTCTCCAAGATAACCACAACAATTTTCACAAAGTCTCAGAGATAGTTTGTTTATTTCTGTTTTTTGTTTTGTTTTGAAAGTTCATGTGATCAATTCTTTAGATTCCACATATAAGTGAAATCATCTGGTAGCTGACTTTTATCTCTGATTATTTCACAAAGCATAATCACATCAGTTCCACCCATTTGGTGTAAAAGGATACAATACCGTCTTTTTGACTGCAGAGTAGTAATCCATGAAGTACATAACCCATATCTTCTTTATGAAATCATGTGTTGATGGGCAGTTAGGCTGTTTCCAGTCTTTGGCTATTGTAAACATAGGGATACATACAAAAGACTGTCTGCATAATTTTTGGATACTTGCCCAAGCATGATATTGCTATATCATAAGGTAATTCCAGTTTTCATTTGTTTGAGGACAAAGTCTTGTCACGAGTTAACATTCCTACCAATAGTATAACAGAGACCCTTTTTCTCCATCACCTTGCCAGAACCTGCCATTTTACTGATGTAGTTTTGTTGATGTAGTGTTCTTGTGTTTCATCTGCCTTAAAGCTATCATCAGCACCAACACCCAGTTAACTCAAAAAGAATACCATACCAACATACAACCCACATTACATTGCCTATAGTCAAGAGACTTATTTTATGAGAAATAAGTAATATAAAACCATAGAATTCACTAAACCAAGCATTTTTAATTTTTTTTTACTTTTGCTTTTATTTTGCTTTTGTTGCCCTTGTTGTTTTATTGTGTTGTAGTTACCATTGTTGTTGTTATTGATGTTATCATTGTTGGATAGGACAGAGAAAAATAGAGCGAGGAAGGGAAGACAGGGAGGGGGAAAGAAGGACACCTGCAGACATGCTTCACCGCCTGTGAAGCACCTACTTGGCAGGTGGGGGGGGGGCACCTAGAATCGGGATCCTTTGGCCTCTGATCCTTGCGCTTCATGCCATGTGCACTTAACCCGCTGCACTACTGCCCGGACTCCCTTTTTTTTTTTTTTAATGTTAGGGAAATATTCTTCAGGATAGAGTATTTATACTGAATTATATTGCTGTGTCCCTGTCACTGGAATACAAAGCTTTGGAAAGAAGGGTTATTCTCTTTCTCTATTATATACAGAAACACTGGAAAAATCTGTGCTAACCCCCCACACACACACTGAAAACAGACTCCTGTAGCCTCCTAGAGGGGAAATTTTCAGCTAAGAAAAAAAAAAAAGTCAGAAAATTCCATGAAAATTCTGAATGCTCTGAACTCCTTATGTTTTTGTGGGTGGGGGCATGTAAAGAAAAGAGTCTCATTGTAGTGTAAGAGAATTTAACTCTAATTGCCAGATGAGAAGCTACTACCCAACAAGGGACAGGAAGGAGGACGTCTACAACCCAGTGAACTCCTGGAATGTCTTATGGTGCTTTCTTTCCCAATGAGAACAGCAAAAAAACAATTTTAATGACCACAGTATAACCAACATAAAAGAACTGAATATCTCAAATCTCTAGTGGACCACAGTCTGGATCATAATACCAGACAAACAAGCCAAATAAGCAAAACTGCTGGCTGAGAGTCAGGAAGCTGAGAATGTGTGGAACAAGAGAAGGAAGGAGAGGGACATCTATTTGTCCCAAGAGACAAATTATAATAGAATGAAATCTTGCTTCATTTTTTAGACATTTTGGGCTTGAAGGGGATTATGACTGACTGGATCTGTAACTTCCCTCTTGGGAAGCAGAGGCAACTTGTTCTCAGAAAACCGGAAGCATCTATGGTAGAGCAGGATTACAGTTTGGTGGAGGGTGAACTATGCTGGCACCTTTCTCAGAAAAGTGTGGAAATGTACCCTCATGATAGTAATGCTGTAAATCAGCATTTTATTGATAAAAGGATACTGAGAAAACTGATTATGCTGTACTTAAAGGAAAATGTGTTGAACAGATGAGTAGATGTTTGGAGGTATGAGAGATGACTGATATCAGACAACTCATGGACTCCTATTCAGATATTTTCAGTCTTCCATTCCTATTTTAATTTTTTAACATTTATTTATTCCCTTTCGTTGCCCTTGTTCTTTATTGTTGTAGTTGCTGTTGTTATTGATGTCATTGTTGTTGGAAAGGACAGAGATAAATGGAGAGAGGAGGGGAAGACAGAGAGGGGGAGAGAAAGACACCTGCAGACCTGCTTCACCACCTACGAAGCGACTCCCCTGCAGGTAGGGAGCCAGAGGCTCGAACTGGGATCCTTACCAGTCCTTGCGCTTTGCACCACCTGCGCTTACCCTGCTGTACTACCTCCTAACTCCCTCCATTCCTATTTTAGCTGCCACTGCAGCAGCCAGCACTGCAGGACTTCCAGCTGGCTTCATACAGTCTTGAGCTGACATTACCCACAGCTACTATACAATCTCCTATCTTTCCTGTGAACACTGCATGAGCCTTAATGTTCTGTCAGGTCAACTTCTGACAAATGGGGAATGAATTGACTGATAAATTCTTGTCTTTAGATTGTTTGTTTTGTTTTTCCTCCAAGGTTATCGCTGGGGTTCTCTACCAGCACTGTGAATCCACTGTTCTGGTGGCCATTTTTTCCATTTTATTGGGTAGGACATAGAGAGATTGAGAGGAGAGGGAGGTGAAAGAGAAGGTGAGAGAAAGACACCTATAGACCTTCTTCACCACTTGTGAAGCTTCGCCTCTGCAGGTAGGGAGCCAGGGGCTCAAAACCAGATCCTTGAGCACATTCTTGCAATTTGTACTATGTGCACTTAACTGGTGCACCACCACCTGCTCCCTTTTGTTTTTCTGCTTCTCTGATAGCATTTCAATATTAGGGATTAATCATTTCTAATGGCAGCCAATTAAATGATGAATGCTTAAATATGCTCTCCTAGGGCCAGGTGGTGGTGCACCTGTTTAAGCACACACATTTCAGTGCACAAGGTCCCAGGTTCAAGCCCCTGATCCCCACCTGCAGAGGAGGAAGCTTCAGGAGTTGTGAAGCTGAGCTGCAGGTATCTCTGTCTGCCTTTCTCCCTCTCAACTCCCCTCTACCTTATTGATTTCTGACTGTCTCTATCCAATAAATAAAGATAATTAAAAGAGAGAAAGGGAGAGAGAGAGAGAGAGGAGACTCTTGCTGTGAGAGATACAGTTGCTGATGTGAGAAACTGTACACCCAGAATTTGTACCAGGTGTTGTAAACCAGTCTTCTCTCTATTAGAATATTCCCAGCTGTAACTTGTGAAGAGGATATAAAACAAATAAATAAATAAAATAAAATAAGTCTGCCCTCCCTTTCTCTGCTTCACTCGTTTTGTTCCCCACTGTTACTTCTGAGGATGGGTCCTTTTCATTATGTCAAGTTAAGGTTTAATTAGAAAGGAAGCAGCCCAATCAGGGAGTAGAGCTGAGTAGAGTGAGAGGTTCTAATGCAAATTTGACTTTACCAAATGCTATGGAACTGTAAGGACTCTATGTAGACTGTTGCCTGTGAATGTGGTACCCAACTGGGCAAGTTGGTTGGAATCCAGTTGGCAAGAAAACTACATACGAAGACAACAAAGACAAACCAGAACTCACTAGCATAAACTATAACCCAAGGACAAACTGATATACCCTGTGTCACTCTTCCCACCGAGAAGTCTCCAAACTCCATGACTTAGGTAAGCAGTGGAAATCACAAGTCAAATGATAGAAGGAGAAAAATCTAATGGGAAACTGGAGAATCTGCTACCTTAACAAAGGCTTATGAAAAAAGCAGCCACAGTGTCAGAAAAAAGATGTGATGGATGCCACTAGACACACGTTCTTCTGTTTACCAGTACAGCTAGAACCAATGAGTACCAAACCTGCACCCTTATCCTGCTGTTGACAAGGCATCATGTAACACACACACACCCTTAGTACTCAGCAGCCACTGTTTAACAAAGGGGTCACATAAACTACCTCTACTATGGAAAGGGCAATGATCTTCCCATTGTTGCTCCTTATAATCAATTAAGTCTAACTTTATGTTCTTTCCCCCCTGATCTCACATCCTAGGATCCAAGATCCCCATACCTGTCACACAATGTCTAGAGTTCTAATTGACCACCTCATATAGGGATAGAAGGTTTGCACTATAAGCAGAAGAATGCCACAAGGACTTACAGATTCACAATCCTGAGTTTCAAGAAAAACACCCATATTTTACATCATTGTTTTTAGAATCCTTTCTTTCCCAATCAACACCTTGTTTATAACTGATCGAGTAAAGTTGATGATTGATTTATTTTGTAATCCAACTGCCTGTGGGACTAGCAATTAGGTTTGATGACCAGATCTCAATGCTGCAGCTATAGAAGTTAAAGGTTTTGGAAGAGAGAATTCATACAGTCATCTAGGTCCACTATGAAGAATTTATACTAGGAATTTAAAGCATTGAATTCACCATTTTATTTTTTAATTTTTTTCTCTTTCTCCATCCCTCCCTCCCTCTCTTTACCCCTTCATCCCTTCCTTCTTTCCTTCCTTCCTTTCTGTCTTTCCTCCCCAGTAAGTCTTTGCTTCCCCACTGCAAGTGGAGACCAGATACTTGATACAGGATTCTTGCACTCTATAATGTGTGTACTCTACCAGATGTGCCACCACCCAGATTCCTGGAAGCCTTTTTTATTATTTTTATTATGGAGATTGGTGGTTTATATTAAGTACAGTTGATAGTACATGTGTAAAATTTCTCAGTTTTCTGCAAAACACTCTCACCCCCAGTCCTCTTCCACCATCATGCACCCAGGCTTGAAAGCTCTTTCTTCCCCCAACCCCCCAGAGTTTCTTTACTTTGGTGCAATACACCAAGCCCAGTTCAAGTTCAACTTTGTATTTTTCTTTCTGCTCTTATTTCTCAACTTTTGCCTATGAGTAAGATCATCCCATATTCATCCTTCCCTTTCCAGCTTATCTTGTTTAGTAGGATTCCTACAAGTTCCATCCATGATGAGTTGAAGAAAGTGAATTAATCATTTTTAATAGCTGAGTATTTTATATATATATATATATATATATATATATATATATATATATATATATATATATATATATATCATAGCTTTCGTATCCACTCATCTGTTGCTGGACACCTAGGTTGCTTCCAGGTTTTGTCTATTACAAATTGTTCTGCTAGTAGGGCACCAAAGTAAAAACCCTGAGGTGAGGGGTAGACATACAGCTTCCTGGGACAGTGGGGGGTGAGAGTGGGTGGGAGGGATGGATCACAGTCTTTTGGTGGTGGGAATGGTGTTTATGTACACTCCTAGTAAAATGTAGTCATATACATCACTAATTAATTAATATGAGAGGGGGAAAATTAATTGTATGTCTTGAAGTTTTTCAAAACACAAACTGAATCTTTTCTCAATATATGCAGTGTAATTGATATGCAGACTCTCTCAAAAGCCTAGACCAAGTAGATCAGAAGTAACCAATAGCAGAGCTATATACAAGATACTTGGTACTGTACAGCAAACCCTAACAAAAGGACTTTTCAAAGTTAACCCAATTACCAAATAATGTGATGATAACATTAACTATCCATTGTATTTTTGAACCCTAAGACAGCAGGAACCTCACATCTCCACTATAAAGCCCCTACTTCCCCCAGTCCTGGAACCCTTGGATAGGGCCCACTTTCCCATATGCCTCTCCCAATCCATATCAAATAATATTGCATCTGCCGATCACAACCTAACCAACACAACGATTGACACCTCAACATGCTTCACTTCAGACTGTGTCCAGAGACTGCACGTGTGGAATGACAACCCTTCAGCTTCATTACTCAGGTGAGACGTTTCCTTTCATAGTATACTCTAATTCCATCTCAGGTGGTTCACTTTCTAACAAAGTCCCAAAACCTAGATATACACCAGTTTCTGTGAGAGAGAGCATATGTTCACATGTATCCGTAAACTACTGCAAAATATATACCTGAAAGCAATAGTACACTAGAGTTTGCAGTGAGTATCCCCCTAACACTTCTTCTCCACTATTCCAAGCTTTGGGTCCATGATTGCTTAACAACTTGTTTGGCTTCGTATGTTAACTCTCTTTTCAATCACCAGGTTCCAGATGTCATCAGGATGCTGGCCAGGCTTCCCTGGACTGAAGACCCCACCAATGTGTCCTGGAGCTCTGCTTCCCCAGAGACCCACCCTACTAGGGAAAGAGAGAGGCAGACTGGGAGTATGGACTGACCAGTCAATGCCCATGTTCAGCGGGGAACAATTACAGAAGCCAGACCTTCTACCTTATGCAACCCACAATGACCCTGGGTCCATGCTCCCAGAGGGATAGAGAATGGGAAAGCTATCAGGGGAGGGGGTGAGATATGGAGATTGGGTGGTGGGAATTGTGTGGAATTGTACCCCTCCTACCCTATGGTTTTGTTAATTAATACTTTCTTAAATAAAAAAAATTGTTCTGCTATGAATATAGGTGTACACAGATCTTTTTGGATGGGTGTGTCTGATTCCTTAAGACTGTCTCCAGGTGAAGAATTGCTGGGTCATAGGGCAGTTCCATTTCTAGCTTTCTGAGAGTTCTCCAGATTGTTCTCCACAGGGGTTGAACCAATTTGCATTCCCACCAGCAGTGCAGGAGGGTTCTGGAAGTCTCTTTATTTGCCCCAACTTTCAAATTAAAACTGAACTAAAGATACTCATTCTAAAAAGAAATAATTCTTTTTTTGAATAGTTAATGGTATAAACCTAGAGAAAGTAAAGCTACTAAACTATCTTAAATATAATTCATACTAGTCTAGCTTTGAACTGATTTATTTTCCTATTTTCTTATTATATTTAATTTAATTTCATAAGATTTATCTACCTTATCTTTGTACATGCAAACTCCTATAGGAGATAGGCACAGAAAATAAGATTCTGTACCAAAGATCATATAACTCAAGGGCCAGGGGTAGAGGCAAATTAAAATCTCAGATTATGATAAATTTTAGGCAATAATAGTAAAGAAAGTTTTATATTAATTTGAAGGGATGAACAATAACATCCATGAACAGAGAAGCTTGGGAATATTTTTCAAATGTTACTCAAGCTGTATATTAACACTTACTTTGGGTTCTTACTAACATGGAGAGATAGGAAAAAAGCAGAAAGAAAACAACCCAACCATGGGATTTACTGGGTTTACAGGAAATCATAGATTAACCTCTGATAGTGAGGAGTACTGCAAGTTGACTAGATTGTGAATAGCCTTTAGAGAAGAAGAAATGTAGTGGAAGTGGTAATTAGGAGAACAAGTGCTGGATGTAGGAGTTGGTGCTTTATTTAGTGATATGAAGAGAGGCATGAGCAGAATGACAGGTTCAAAGCAGAGTTTCAGGAAAATATGTAGAGATAGAGAATCACAACTAACTAGCGACAGCTTCGAACTGAGGATGGGACCCTCTCAGATTTAGGTGGCTTATTTGTAGGTGGTCTATGAAAACTCATGAAGAATGAATTCAATTGTTCCTAAATTATTTGTCCCTCCTAAAAGAGGGGAGATCAGGAAGTCCTTCTGCAATGGCTTCTATCTATTTTATGGCTTTAGGTTTAATACCCAGGTCTTTAGTCCATCTTCAGCATATTTCTCACATATAAGTAAGTTTTATACGCCCTGAAGTAAGGAAGTTTTACACACCCTGAAGAAGAAGGCAGGCTGGTGGTCAGGTTACATAATTCTTGCAGGAGCAGGGGTATGTTGTGGCATAATTTATCTTGTTCTTCTCAAAACAACAAAAGTTTTTTTTATTATTTATTCCCTTTTGTTGCCCTTGTTGTTTTATTGTTGTAGTTATTATTGATGTCATTGTTGTTGGATAGGACAGAGAGAAATGGAGAGAGGAGGGGAAGACAGAGAGGGGAGAGAAAGACAGACACCTGTAGACCTGCTTCACCGCCTGTGAAGGGACCTGCCTGCAGGTGGAGAGCCGGGGGCTCGAACCGGGATCCTGACGCCGGTCCTTGAGCTTAGCGCCACCTGCGCTTAACCCGCTGCGCTACAGCCCAAAACAACAAAAGTTTTAATGGTCAATTTTTCATTTCAAGCTCTGTGACTGAAGCTTCAGGAAAGGTAATTTTCTCATTCTGAAATTTCTCAATCTATGCCTAAGTCTGTATTTATACATAGAATACTTTATTTGTCTTTTATGCATATTTCACTCATCTTAACACCCTCAAGTATCATCCATATGGTTGCAACTTCATTGTGTGTAATTACGTGTAGGTAAACCACCAATTCTCTTCTAGTTTAAAATTTTAAAGAAATCTGTATACTGTTTTCCATAGTGATTACCCTAATTCACATCCCCATTGATGGTATCCAGTTCCTTTTTTTTTCTTAAATAGTTTTATTTATTTATTATTAGAAACAAAAATTGCGAGAAGGGAAGGAAAGAGACACAGAGACACCTGCAACCACTTGTGAGGCTTTCCCCCTGCAGGGAAATCCTCAGGGCCTTGGACCTGGGTCCTTGTGCTTTGTAACATGTGCACTCAACCAGGTGTGCCACCACCCATGACCCAATTCCCTTTTCTTTTCATTTTCTTTTTTTTTTTAAAGATTTTTATTTATTTTTGAGAAAGATGGGAGGAGAGAGAAAGAACCAGACATCACTCTGGCACATATGCTGCTAGGGATTGAACTCGCAGTCTCATGCTTGAGAGTCTAAAGCTTTACCACTGCACCACATCTGGGACAACTTCTTTTCATTTCACCACATTTTTTTCTTTTCTTTTTTAAAATAAGAATTTTAATAAGATGTAAAGAGAGAAATAGTTTATTGTGTTTAAATTTGCACTTTCCCCCAGTGAATGGGCTTTCAAATTCATTTAACTTTTGTCAATTTATAACTTAAAGTTGTTACACAGTTCAGTTATTGGAGAATTTGAAGTGTGTGGGTCTATTCTTTTCAATTTGAATACAAATTAAGTATTCCCAGTGAAAACTTATCATCCAAATGGAGATAATGCCCTAAGTATAGAAAGCATACAAAATTCAGACTTTTGGTAAAAAAATTAAAATATCTCATTACTAGTTTACACATTATTTATATAGTGAAGTGATAATATTTATGTGTATTTGATAAAGTAGGCCATAGTGCTATACTGTGTTGATATATTCACATTTATATTCTTAATGTAACTAATAGAACCTTTTAGTTTTTTAATTTTTTTTATTTATCTTTATTTATTTATTGGATAGAGAAAACCAGAAATTAAGAGGGAAGGAGGTGAGAGGGAGAGAAACTGAGACACACCTGCATCCCTGCTTCACCACTCATAGAGCTTTCCCCCTACAGGTGGGGACTGGGGGCTTGAACCTGGGTCCTTACACACTCAACCAAGTGTGCCACTACCTGGCCCCAGAACATTTTATGTACACAGATTATTTTAAGTTATTTCCTTCAAGCTTATTATAGAATTAGAGCTAAAAGAATTGTTTGCTATACAGAGATTGTTCTATTTTTGGTTGGTAATATAGCTCTACTTTAAATCTTTGCAACTCTCAAATGGAAATAGTTTTATTCTTTTTCTCAAAGGTTGTTTCTCAAGAACACTATAATCTCCAAGTTACCTCAGCAGGGTATTTGCAGTGCATAAGAAGATAAAATACATATGTTGTGTATGTGCTGGTGAGGTAGATCATTATTTTATTGCCATGCTGTTGGTATTACATATTCTTAAACCTGGGAAGTTTGCTCTTTCAATGTAAGATGAGTGGAAAGCAGCTCCAGATATTGGGTACTCTCGTATTAAAGTTAATAATACTTTTATTTCTTATTTGTATCTGTGACTGAATTCCTTTTGTCTTGGTTTTGTGGCAAAGTGTTGAGTTCAAAAGCACCTAGAGGAACATAGATACTGTTATACCATGCCAGAACACATGTTCCCCAGGAACACCTGTGTGCCTTGGGGGAAGGAAACTGCTGCACAAAAAATGGAAGTGATAACAGCTGTGGGTGTGGCTTAAAAAGGAGGTGAAGGCTGTATTTGTATGTTTAGAAGTTATACTTGTGTCCATGGCTTGTGGGCAAAGAGCGCTCTCTCTCTCTCTCTCTCTCTCTCTCTCTCCATCTCTCTGTCTTTCTTTTCTCTCTGTACTTGGGGAGTACATGTGGTGTTCTCACTTTTCCTGAATAAAGTTTAAAATTCCTGAAAATCATGCTTTCTCCTCAGTTCTTTGTTGAGATTATGTGTGATGACCCTTTAAACATGTGGGGAATGAACTTGGCCCATATTTCCCTCAATACAAAAAGGACTAAAAAATTAAAATTTCCCAGAAGTTCTTTTCCTTTACTCTTAAAGAAGTGCCAACAAGTGCTTTTGTTGCTTATTGGCTGTAGGTGTGTGTGTGTGTTTTCCTTTTAATGAAAAAATGAAACTGGGGAGTGTTTCCAGAGCTTTCAGAACTTTTTCCATTGAAATGCAAACACTTGTCTGGCGCCTCTGAAAATTCTGAGGGATTGTTAGGTTTTGTCAATGCTGCCAGTAAACCTGGCATGATTCTCCTCATCATGGTTAGTTTAAGTTCTTCTCTTTCCAAGTATATTCAAGGGAAATCAGCAGCTGACTGTCTCTTACAGAGGAAATTCTCAACTTGAATACTGAGCAGAAGAAGAACTTTTTCATTTCAGGCTTGGGACTATTAACTATAGACCTCAGAAGATTCTATGGCACGCCCCCTCCCCCACCCCCAAACTAGTCTTCACATCCTAACACATACTCTTCCTCTTTGCTGACCATGAACTGCCACAACCCTTGAGACAGCTTTCTATATAACTAGGAATACAAAGAACAAAGGTCACTTGTATGTTGTAAAGTTAGAACAGACACCCTCTTGGATTTTCTAATGCACTCATCTTAACTGGTTTAACAACTGATTAACTACAATTTGTGTTGTACTATACACCCCATATGCTCTATTTTCCAAACTATCAATGTAGCATAAAGCCAACAATCTTTCTATCCTCATTTCCTCAAATAGTATATATTGTGTGAATGTGTTATCCAAAAAAGCAAATGCCAGATTTTCATTCTGGATAGAGTAAACTGAGATATATCTTTCTTGTTTGTTGTCTTTAGTGTGTTATTTATGGTGTCTATTATTTTCAGTATGGTCATAGAATTACATAAGATACAACATATACATTATTTCAAGTTTATTTTTCTCATCTCATTAGTAGAATTTGTCTATTTTTCCTTTACCATTTTTAGATTAAACCCAGTTTTTAGTTAATCAAGTCATTTGTGAATCAGGAAACATGTCCTAACATGCCAAAGTCATCCTCAGTGGAACATAAGGAACCATCATCTGGGATAGAGATGAAAGTGAGAAATCCACGTGGGAAAAGAGCAGGGAAACACTCCATAAAAGCAAAGAATTCTCAGCTGCTAGATACTACTTGAAACATTGTGATCTAATAAATATTCTCAACCCTCATGCTCATCAGGTGTGACATGTGCAAATATCTTGCTATGACTGTGGTATAAAATTCTAGTTAAAATTTTGATTCTATATGTATTGGTAAAAGTCTGTGTGGCTCTGAACTCTAATGAAACAAAGTTCCAAACTACAGGTTTTAAATGGCAATACACTGAAGAATCCCAAATAGTTTAAAGTTATTATTTACAAGGCAAAATTTGTTTGATAATTAGCCATATAGCACAGGATATTTCCTTTTTATTTCACACACACACACACACACACACACACACACACACACACACACACACACACATTTCCCCTATTAAGCTAATATTCCAGACATGAGAACTGGGTAGATGAGAAGAGGTTGACAATGGTTAGTGTTGTTTTCCAATAAATGCAGTGAACTTGTTTACCACGGGGGGGAGGGGGGGTATCTTCATTAAGAGATTTCTAATGAAGGCAAAATGTATTGGTTAGAAAATCATTGAAACAGGGGAATCAGATTTTGATTAGGTGACCTACATATTTAAAAAAAAAAAAAGGAGAACTTTAAAAGTCACTGCTAGGGCATGAGAGATAGTACAATGGTTATGGAAAAGATATTCATGCTTAAGACTCAGAACTCATCCTGAGTTTAGTTCCTGGTGCCACTTTAAGTCAGAGTTGAGCTGTACCCTGAGAAAATTAAAATCATTTACTCAGTTCTTAAATGTTCCAGTCAACCAAAATGACCAAAGAACCAGTACAAACAAGTCAGTTTGAATTGTAGGGAAATACTCTCTCTGGCCAGATTACAAATGCACTTAAAGAAATTAAGAAGTTTAAGTAGTACAACTGATTAAGCACACATAGTACTAAGCTCAAGGACCTGTGCAAGGATATAGGTTTGAGTCCCCGGCCCCCCAACTGCAGAGGGGATGCTTCATAAGTGGTGAAGCAAGTCTGCAGGTGTCTATCTTTCTCTCTCCCTCACCATCTCCCCCTCCCCTCTCAATTTCTCTCTGTCCTATCCAATAAAATGGAAAAGATGACCACCAGGAGCAGTGGATTCATAGTACCAGCAATAACCCTGAAGACAAAAAAAAAAAAAAAGAAAGAAAGAAAGAAGAAAAGAAATAGAAAATAAATTAAGACATACTTGTTAAAAAATCAAAATGAAATATTCAGCTTTCTGCTATTAATGACTGTGCAAAATTTTTTGTTCCTTTATTGGGGCATTAATGTTTTAGATTTGACAGTAAATACAATAGTTTGTACATGCATAACATTTCTCAGTTTTCCACATAACACTACAACCCCCACTAGGTCCACTGTCATCCTTTTCCAGGGCCTGTACAACTTTTGGGATAATAAATCATCTTCAATTTTTATACTTGTGAAATATCAGATACTTAAATACCATAACAATGCAAAAATAAATGTTTTATGAAAATTATGGTAAAAATTCTAGATAAAAACAATTCTGTTGTGGTCTGGCAGGTGGCACAATGGATAAAGCGTTGGATTCTCAACCATGAGGTCCTGGGTTCGATCCCCAGCAGCACATATACCAGAGTGCTGTCTGGTTCTTTCTTTCCTCCTATCTTCCTCATGAATAAATAAATAAATTCTTAAAAAAAGAAAAACAATACTGTGGGACAGAGTGGTGGCGCACCTGGTTGAGTACACATGGTCCCAGGTTTGAGCCGCTGGTCCCCATCTGCAGGGGCAAAGCTTTGCAAGTGGTGAAGCAGTGCTGAAAGGGTCTCTCCTTCTCTATTTCCCCTTCCCCTTTTGATTTCTGACTTTATCTATACAACATATAAATAAAGATAATTAAAAAACTGAAGTAAGTAAAAACAACTCTGCCACATATCTAGACTCTTTAAAGCCATTTCTAGCATCTGCCATATGGTAGAGAGTAACAGGAATATGTGTGGAAGAGACAGACATCCAGAGTAAGGCAAAATAGTAAACTGTTTCAAATCAGCTCTTCTGTTACAAAGCAAACAAAGTAATGTGTCAGTTTGCAAAGAAATAAAATGAAAAATTGCTTTCGAAGGTCTCTGAACAGTGCCTGCTTTGAGGCATTGGAAAAATTTGATTTCAGTAATTGAAAGTGAGTTTTACTGTGCATGAACAATCAGCTCCACAGAAGAGCCTGCCTCCTTGGCCCACTGACTTGCATGATGTCTGAGTCAACAGTGCTCTCTAACCACAAAGAAGCAAGCAAGCCAGGTGGCTAGAGTCACATGTCTTTTCTTCCAGAAGCCCCTAAACATAGGTTTACAGATTAGCTGTTACAAACACCAATTAAGATCTGGAAATGATAGCAAACTGCTTCCCTGATATAGCCATATTGCTGAATCTTACCCAAATGAAAGTGTGGCTTTCAAAGTTTTTCTCTGATGCGCAAAGCATGGCCACACACAGCCACAACTTTCAACCACAACACAAATAGTCAAACTGTTTTGTTTGAATATTCATCACCTCAATATTAAAAATTACACATGCATTTCTACTTAATTCTTCTTCTTCCTCCCCCCCTTTTCCTGCCCCTTCCTCCTTCTCCTTCTACTTCTTTTAGAGCATTGCTCAGCTCTGGCTTATGGTGGTTCCAGATGCTGAATCTGGGACTATGTAGTCTCAGATAGGAATACCTTTATAAGTGCTATACTATCTCCCCAACCCAATACACATATTTTTTATCAGTTAAAGTACAAACAAAAACAAATAAAAATAACAAGATTATTTTCACATCTCTGAAAACAGAGATACTGAGTAATCATTTCTTGCTTAGAATTATGCTTCCAGTCTAGGCCTATTAATAAAATAGCACAAACCAGTCAAAATAATCTATCTAATACTTAATGGCCTTCAGAAAATATCACTCTTCTCTATCTTATTCATTCATTCTGTAATTGTCAAATCTTTAAAGATAAATTCCTCACACTGACATTCTATCCATCTCTGGTATAAGTTGAAGCAACTGAACATAAATTTCTAGAGATATCACCAAGCTCTGCAATCACTCATCTCTTCCATTTTTCGCAGTCTGCCAACCCATCCCAAGGTCACAGCATTTGAAAACTTAATAACAAAAATTTGCAGTGTAGAGTAAGACCTCATAAAAATATGATTGTGAGTTGAGAGATGGCTCAGTGGTAGCCCACAGGATTTCTTGCATTGAAAAAAAAGGAAGAGAGGATTCTGTCCCAGGTTCTATCCTTGACACCACCAACAGCTAGAACTGAGCAGTGATCTGGTCAGAAGGCAAACAACACTCACTTTATGTACACCAGTGTCTTTGATAGAACACTATTGATAAAAGTTTGTTCAACACATAAATTTTATTAAAATCAATGTTACTAGTGTAGTTCCTAAATGAACTTCCATTTATTTATTTTTCTCTAAAGAATTGAGAGAAATCCTAGCCAAAAGCAGGTAAGGGAAGATTTTCTTTTTTTTAATATTTATTTTATTTGTTTATTCCCTTTTGTTGCCCTTGTTGTTTTATTGTTGTAGTTATTATTGTTGTTGTCGTTGTTGGATAGGACAGAGAGAAATGGAGAGAGGAGGGGAAGACAGAGAGGAGGAGAGAAAGATAGACACCTGCAGAACTGCTTCACCGCCTGTGAAGCGACTCCCCTGCAGGTGGGGAGCCAGGGTTCGAACCGGGATCCTTATGCCGGTCCTTGTGCTTTGCGCCACCTGCGATTAACCCACTGCACTACAGCCCGACTCCCAAGGGAAGATTTTCTACATTAATACAATTCAAGCTTCTTTTTGTGTCATGTTTCCATGACTTACATTATTTCTGTCTTCCATAGTCCTGTTCCAGTTGGATCTGTATCAAAATAATCACAGTAGTGACTTCTGTGAATCTAGTTTTGGCACTAATTGCACTCTCAGTTGTTCAAGATTTCTACCTCAAATAGAGCTTTCACAATGCTTGCATAGTTCTAGCTAATACAATTCCTGCCAGCAAAAGAGAAATATGTGCAGTGGTGAAACTTGCAGTATTTGTTCCCTTTCAACTGTCATGTTTCCTGGGAATAACTCATTCTTTTTCTTTGCTCAGTTTGCTGAATCTGAAGAAAAAGCAAGAGTCCTTGTTTTCTTAATATTTGGCTTCCCCTTCTCTTCCCGGTAAAAGCTCCTCTCACTCCAGGAGCACCTTCACATGCATGAATGTGGACACATCTCACTTCTGTTTCTGTGTACATGCACTTTGCTAGCTCTTCATTGACCACTGCAAGAACTGAGTCTGCACACATGTCAGTCTGCACACATGTCAGTCCAGATGAGGAGATTAGATGCAAAAAAGGCTTGCTTTGAGTGTAAAGAATTGTGAAGTCCAAGTTATAAAAATGTCTGATATAGATGGCTCTGGTTTACCCAAGGAAGAAGGAGGTATATTTCTAAGAGGAGCAGAATCTTCTAAAAAAAAGTTCTAGGTTAAGACTTGGTTCCCTGTATCTGTTGCTATTTTCATAGTTCTTTGATTTACATTCTAAGCACCAATGGACAACAGAGTTCTAGTCCTTCAGTTGAAATATGCAATTCTGTATTGCACCAATGAACTCTAGGGAGTAGTGGGATGGGGTTTCAAGTCCTGGTGCATGATAGTGGAGGCAGACCTAAGCTGAGGCAGAAAACCAAGAAATTTTACAAATGTATCAACAACTGTATTTACTATAAATCAAATACTCCCAGTTAAAAAAAAAAAAAGAAATATGCAATCCTGGTGTCAAGTAGCCATGCATCTGATAGAGAACACAAGTCACAATGCCCAAAGATTTGGGTTAAAGGGCCTGGTCTCCACTTACAGAAAGAATTCAGGAGCAGTGAAGCAGTGCTTCAGAAGTCTCTTTCTCACTCTATTTTCCCCTTCTTAATGACTTCTTTATGTCTATACCCAATAAGTAAAACACTTAAAAAGGTAATTAAAAGTAAATGTATATATAATCTTTTTTACTTTATAGTAATTAATCCTCTAATAACATCTGTATTGCTTTATAAAACAATCCTTGATCTGTATCACTTGAAGGACTAACCATTTGTATCATCTTCCAGTGAGACTGTATATACAAATCTTCATTTTCCTCCTTTTAAAATTCCCTCTTGAGATAAGTCATTTCCTGAATCCTCTCTTCGTTTTTTTTCCTATAATGGAATGTCAACTTTCATGGAAGAGACAGCATGCTCATATTGATAAATACAAGTGGATGTATGCAAGATGGTGTTAAGTGATCATTAAGTGGGCTTTCTCCTCCTCTTCTTACTTCTCCTCTTCCTTTATTATTGTTTCTTACCTATATCCCCATTTATTGCTATTTGATTTCCATCCTTCTTAAAATATTCTCTTTCAGATAAAAATGGGCTGGGGATATGGATAAACCTGTCAATGCCCATGTCCAACAGAAAAGCAATTACAGAAGCCAGACCTTCCACCTTCTGCACCCCATAAAGATTTTTGGTTCATACTCCCAGAAGGATAAAGACTAGGAAAGCTTCCAATGGAAGGGATGAGATGTGGAACTCTGGTAGTGGGAATTATATGGAATTGTACGCCTCTTATCCCACAATCTTGTCAATCATTATTAAATCACTAATAAAATAAAATTTAAAAAAACTATACTTGACAAGATTTTAAGATTGAGAAGTTCCACGTAGCACCCACCACCAAAATCCTATTATCTCCTTTTCCCCAAGTAATCCTGATAGCTCTCATAGAGACAAAATGAGAGTGAAAGAAATTTAAGAAGCTTTCTTTAATTTCATGGGGGTGGTCCAGGCTAGAAGCTGAGCCTCACACATGACAAAACAGCTCACTGTCCAAATGAGCTATTTCACAGACCCAAGCATTAATGTTCTAAAGATTTGTTGGTACCCAGCACTTGGTACTAGATTCATTGTGTTTATATAATGAGGGCAGGGAGAAATTCCTGTTCTTCCTAAGCTATCATCTTGAATTTGATTGGACCCAACACTGGAATTGTCTATTTGAAGTTTGTAAAATTTTATAGTTAACATTAATACATTGCAGTTACCTCTTTACTTCAAAACACTATACATTGTAGATAAATGATTTATAAGTTCTCATCCCATCTAAAAAAGCCATATCAGGCTGACATATAGGTTATTCAAAAAACTTCCAACCTGAGGCACTAAAAAGGCACCAAAGAGCCCAAATTCAATCCCCAGTAACACTATAAGCCAGAGATGTGCAGTGTTCTGGAAGGAAAAAAAAAAAACTACACAAAAATCCCATTACCATTGTCTTTTATAATTGGGGAAATGAGACCAAGAATACATGACCCTCTAGAAGATTCCATATGAATATGTTTTTTGACATATAAAAGAATACCTTCCTCCTCCTCCTCCTCCTCCTATTCTTCTTCCCCTTGTTCTTCTTCTTCTTCCTCTTCTCCTTCTTCTCCTCCTCCTCCTCCTCCTCCTCCTCCTCCGCCTCCTCCTCCTCCTCCTCCTTCTTCTTCTTCTTCTTCTTTTTCATTACCAGGACTAGGGCTTCACCTCTCTGGACTGGACTGACTTTTTCAGGTAGAAGGAAAACCATAAAGAGGTAAACAGACACTACAGAATCAAAGTTTCCTCCAAAGCAGGTGAAGGCCTTGCTCAAAAAGTTACAAAGCAGGCACACTATCCAGGTGAGCTATTTTCCCAAGACTGAATGCTCTCTTTATCATAAGGAACATCATCATCATTATTTACATTTATTAATTATTTTCTGAGCCCTATTTACTTATTTGTTCACTCTGAAGTGTTATTTTTGTTTTTAAAACATATCTTGAATCTATGGTAGATAATTGTTATATAACAATTAATTACAAAGACTAATTAATTACTAAGACTACCAGGAGAGTGAGTATTCCCTGCTCTCCTTGTGATTCCAGGCAAGTGATTGAGGATAGATAATATATGGGCTTAACAGCATCCTGGGAACAATTCAGTGATGAGAATTGAGGAACTGAAGAACTGAAGCCGCTTATAAGAGGGGGTCTAAAGCCAGGATGCGGTAAGGGAGGCATTTGGTTTTACCATAACTTTGCATAGAAGACAGATATAATGCTCCACTCCACTCCATTTCACAGAACTGAGCTCAGACAGGTCAAGAGGCAAACAACCAAGTTAAGTGGTAGACTCAATGTTAAGGGATGATTAGGACACAGGACTTTGGTAGCCAGGAACTTTTGTTCTGGCCCTGTCACTGAGAGGGAGGAGAATTTGGAGAACACCTATGAAATAAACCAGACCTTGGGGCTGGTTGATGTTGTACTTGGTTAACTGCACACATTACAGTGCATATGGACCTGGGTTCAAGCTCCTGGTCCCCACCTGCAGGGAGAAAGCAGTGAAGCGGTGCTCCAAGTATCTCTGTGTGTCTCTCCCCACCTATATGCCCCTTCCCTCTAAAAGTTCTCTGTCCTATCAAATTAATTAAATAAATAAATAAATAAAAGTTAAAAAAAATCAGGTATTTTGTTTCCCTTACCTAGATGGAAGAAAAAGGAAGAACACCAAAAGTAGTAACAGGTATAGGTCTGTGGCTTTGAAAGAAAGAAGGTGGGAAGTCTCACAAGGGGAGGCAGGACCAATAAAAGAGTGCCCCTTAAACATGCCAATGAGAAGTTGGTTCCAGGTAGAAAGAGGTCCCAACTCCATCAAGTCTGCCATTTTGTGCAAATGACCCAAGGGGCTCTCTATACACTTGCTTCCAATTTCCTAAATACAGTTTATAATGCCTAGCTATGGCCTCCAGAATTTTTTGTGGAATAAAATTGGAGCAAACCATCCATCACAGAGGAGAGACTCTTCAGACCCATTTCCCCCACAATACTCAAGACTCTCATTTCTTTTCATTCCACTGTGCAATTGTACTATCATGAGAGCCATTACTGTCATTCTACCATCATTGTCATCATGATCACCCTAAGAAAGTTAATAGAACTTCTATAGTTTACAAATTCAGTGTCTGACCTTTTTTTAGGTGGTATATTTATTTACTTATTTATTTATTTATTCAGTTATTTGATAGAGACAGAAGCTGAGATGGAAGGGGAAGATAGGGAGAGAGAGAGAGGAAGGCAGAGAGAGAGACAGTAAGAGAGACCTGTAGACTTACATCACCACTCATGAAGCTTCCCCTTGCAGGTGGGAAAGGGAGCTTGAGCCTAGGTCCTTGAACATAGTAATGTGTGAGCTCAACCCAATGATCCACCACCTGGCCTATATTTATTTATTTATTTATTTATTTATTTATTTATTTATTTATTGAGAGAAAGAGGCTGGAGCATCTCCAAACCCAGGGCCTCAGATATACAATTCCTGTGCTCTACATACTGAACAGCACACCAGTGGCCTCCATTTATATCTAAAAACAAAGAGTAAAGTAGCATCAAATGCCAGTAATGCTACAAGAGTCTCTAGAGTATCACACATAGACTTCCAGATTGCTGTAGGGTTTTTTGTTTGTTTGTGTGTGTGTTTTATTCTTACTGTCATCTAAAGTGATAACTAGAGCCTGACAGTTTGGGAAGGTCAGACTTACTTCATGGAGAAAATACATATTGAGAACTATTTTTAAAAAATCAGATACTTTTGTGGCAGAGAGAGAAGGGAAAGGATTAAAATTAGAGGGGACCAGGTCCTGTGGGATAGAGCATATGTTCACATGTATCCATAAATTAGGGCAGAATATATAACTGAAAGCAAAAAAACACAATAGTCTGCAGTGAGTCAGTATCAAGGTGATAATGAAATAGTGTCCACTTAGACCGAGATAACCTCCTCATCTATTTCCTATTACAGTTCTCTCCCTCACTCCAAAGCTAAACTTCTCAAAGCAAGGACTGCAAAAGCTGAATAAGGGCAAGAGTCTGCCATACTTTTTTTTTAAATTTTTTATTTAAGAAAGGATTAATGAACAAAAACATAGGGTAGGAGGGGTACAACTCCACACAATTCCCACCACCCAATCTCCATAACCCACCCACTCCCATGATAGCTTTCCCATTCTCTAGCCCTCTCGGAGCATGGACCCAGGGTCGTTGAGGGTTGCAGAAGGTAGAAGGTCTGGCTTCTGTAATTGCTTCCCCGCTGAACATGGGCGTTGACTGGTCGGTCCATACTCCCAGTCTGCCTCTCTCTTTCCCTAGTAAGGTGTGTCTCTGGGGAAGCTGAGCTCCAGGACACATTGGTGGGGACTTCAATCCAGGGAAGTCTGGCCAGCATCCTGGTGGCATCTGGAACCTGGTGATTGAAAAGAGAGTTAACATACGAAGCCAAACAATTTGTTGAGCAATCATGGATCCCAAGCTTGGAATAGTGGAGAGGAAGTGTTAGGGAGATACTCACTGCAAACTCTAGTGTACTATTGCTTTCAGGTATATATTTTGCAGTAATTTATGGATACGTGTGTACATAAGCTCTCTCTCACAGAAATTGGTGTATATCTAGGTTATGGGACTTTGTTAGAAAGTGAACTACCTGAGATGAAATTAGAGTGTACTATAAAAGGAAAGGTCTCACCCGAGTAATGAAGCTGAAGGGTTGTCATTCCACACGTGAAGTCTCCGGACACAGTCAGGTGAAGCATGTTGAGGTGGCAATCGTTGTGTTGGTTAGGTTGTGATCAGCAGATGCAATATTATTTGGTTTGGATTGGGAGATGCATACGGGAAAGTGGGCCCTATCCAAGGGTTCCAGGACTGGGGGAAGTAGGGGCTCTATAGTGGAGATGTGAGGTTCCTGCTGTCTTAGGGTTCAAAAAGACAATTGATAGTTAATGTTATCATCACATTATTTGGTAATTGGGTTAACTTTGAAAAGTCCTTTTGTTATGGTTTGCTGTACAGTATCCAGTATCTTGTATATAGCTGTGCTATTGGATGCTTCTAATCTACTTGGTCTAGGCTTTTGAGAGAGTCCGCGTATCAAATACACAGCCTATATATTAAAAGGATTCAGTTTGTGTTTTAAGAAACTTTGAGACATACAATTGATTTTTCCCTTCTCATATTAATTAACTACTGATTTATATGTCTACATTTTGCTAGGAGTGTACATAAACACCATTCCCACCACCAAAGGACTGTGACCCATCCCTCCCGCACACTCCCACACCCCACTGGCCCAGGAAGCTACATGTCTACCCCTCACCACAGGGTTTTTACTTTGGTGCCCTACTTACAATTTGATCAGGTCCTGCTTTTAGTTTCCCTTTCAGATCTTCTTAATCAACTTCTGTTGATGAGTGGGATCATCCCATACTCATCTTTATCTTTCTGACTTAGCTCACTTAACATAATTCCTTCTAGCTCTGTCCAAGATGGGTCAGAGAAGATGGGTTCATTGTTCTTGATAGCTGCATAGTATTCCATTGTGTATATATACCACAGCTTTCTCAGCCACTCATCTGTTGTTGAGCACCTGGGTTGCTTCCAGGTTTTAGCTATTATGAATTGTGCTGCTATGAACATAGGAGTACACACCTCTTTTTGGTTGGGTGTTATGGAGTCCTTGGGGTATAACCCCAGGAGAGGAATTACTGGATCATATGGAAGGTCCATGTCTAGCCTTCTGAGAGTTTTCCAGACTGCTCTCCACAGAGGCTGTACCAATTTACATTCCCACCAGCAATGTAAAAGGGTTCCTCTGTCCCCACATCCTCTCCAGCATTTGTTGCTGCTGTCCTTTTTAATGTATGCCATTGTTACAGGAGTGAGGTGGTATCTTAGTGTTGCCTTAAATAGTATTTCTCTGACAATCAGTGACCTAGAGCAGTTTTTCATATGTTTGTTAGCCTTTTGGATCTCCTCTGAGGTGAATGTTTTGTTCATATCCTCTGCCCATTTTTGGATAGAATGGGGTCATTTGCTTTTTTGGTGCTAAGTTTGCTGAGCTCTTTATATATTTTGGTGATTAGTTTCTTGTCTGATGTATGGCATGTGAAGATCTTCTCCCATTCTGTGAGGGGTCTCTCTGTTTGTTTAATAGTTTCTTTGGATGTGCAGAAGCTTTTCAATTTTATGTAGTCCCATTGGTTTGTTTCTGCTTTAGTCTTCCTTGCAATTGGGTTTGATTCATCAAAGATGTCCTTGAGGTGTATGTGGGAAAGTGTTTTACCAATGTTTTCCTCTAAGTATTTGATTGTTTCTGGTCTGACATCTAGGTCTTTGATCCATTTGGAGTTGATTTTTGTTTCTGGTGAGATAAAGTGGTTCAATTTCATTCTTCTGCATGTTTCAACCCAGTTTTCCCAGCACCATTTATTGAAGAGAGCCTCCTTTTTCCATTTAATCCTCTCGGCCCCCTTATCAAAGATTAGATGCCCATAGGGGTGGGGATTTACTTCTGGGCTTTCAATTCTGTTCCACTGGTCTGTGTGCCTATTTTTGTTCCAGTACCATGCTGTTTTGATGATGATGGCTTTATAATATAGTTTAAGGACTGGGAGTGTGATTCCTCCATTTCTGTTTCTTTTCCTTAAGATGCTTTTGGCAATTCTAGGTGTTTTCAGGTTCCAGATAAATGATTGTAGTGTTTGTTCTATTCTCTTAAAGAAGCTTGGTGGAACTTTGATGGGTATTGCATTAAATTTGTATATGGCTCTGGGGAGAATATTCATTTTGATGATATTTATTCTTCCAATCCATGAGCATGGGATATCTTTCCATTTCTGGGTATCAGTTTCTATTTCCTTGAGTAGCGACTCATAGTTTTCAGCATACAAGTCTTTCACTACTTTGGTCAACTTTATTCCTAGGTATTTGATTGATTTTGCTGAAACAGTAAATGGGAGTGATTTCTGGATGTCATCTTCTTCAGATTTAGTGTTTGCATAAAGAAATGCCACTGATTTTTGTACATTGATTTTGTAGCCTGATACCTTGCTATATTGCCTGATAACTTCCAGTAATTTTCTACTGGATTCTTTAGGTCTTTCTATGTATACTATCATATCATCTACAAATAGTGAGAGTTTGACTTCTTCCCTTCCAATCTGTATTCCTTTGATTTCTTTCTCTTGCCTGTTTGCTATGGCAAGAACTTCCAATACTATGTTGAAGAGTAATGGTGACAGTGGACAGCCCTGTCTAGTCCCTGATCTGAGGGGGAATGCTTTCAGCTTCTCTCCATTGAGTATGATGTTGGCTGTAGGTTTGCTATATATAGACTCCACTATCTTGAGGAATTTCCCATCTATTCCCATTTTTTGTAGAGTTTTGAGCACAAATGGGTGTTGGATTTTGTCAAAGGCTTTCTCTGCATCTATTGAGATAATCATGTGGTTTTTGGCTTTGCTTTTATTGATGTGGTGAATGGCATTGATTGACTTATGGATGTTGAACCAGCCTTGCATTCCTGGGATGAATCCCACTTGGTCATGATGAACAATCTTTTTGATGTGTTGCTGTATCCGGTTGGCCAAGATCTTGTTTAATATTTTGGCATCTATGTTCATCAGAGATATTGGTCTGTAGTTTTCCTTTTTTGTTCTGTCCCTATCAGCTTTTGGTATCAGGGTGATGTTGGCTTCATAAAAGGTGGAAGGGAGTATTCCTGTTTCTTCAATCTTATGGAATAGCTTAAGAAGTATGGGTATTAACTGTTTCCTGAAAGTTTTGTAGAATTCGTTTGTGAAGCCATGTGGTCCAGGACTTTTGTTGTTGGGGAGATTCTTAATAACGGTTTCAATTTCTTTGTCTGTGATTGGTGCATTTAGATTTTGTAGTTCTTCTTGGTTCAGTTTTGGAAGTGCATAGGTTTCTAGGAATTGTTCCATTTCTTCCAGATTCTCTAGCTTGGTGGCATATAGTTCTTTATAGAAGTTTCGGAGGATTCTCTGGATTTCTGTGGTGTCAGTTGTGATATCTCCTGCATCGTTTACAATTCTATTAATTTGAGTCTTCTCTCTTTTTTGTTTGGTGAGTCTGGCTAGGGGTTTCTCAATTTTGGTTAATCTTTCAAAGAACCAACATTTGGCTTCATTGATCTTTTGTATGGTTCTTTTATTTTCGATGTTGTTTATTTCTGATCTAACTTTAGTGATTTCTGTCCTTCTGGTTGCTTTAGGGTTCCTTTGTTCCTCTTCCTCTAAGTCCTTGAGGTGTGCAGTAAGGTTGTTCATTTGGGCTTCTTCTTGGTGTTTAATATGTGATTGTATGGCTATAAGTTTCCCTCTCAGTACTGCTTTAGCTGTGTCCCAAATATTTTGATAGGTTGTGTCCTCATTTTCATTAGTTTCCAGGAACATTTGAATTTCCTGTTTGAGTGAGTCTCTGACCCAGTGGTTCCTTAAGGAGCATGTTGTTTAGTTTTCAAATTCTATATCTTTTAATAATTTTCCGTTTGTTGTTAAATGTTAGTTTTACTCCACTGTGGTCTGAGAAGATACTTGGGATGATTTCAATGCTCTTGAATTTATTGATGATGTCTTTGTGGCCTAACATGTGGTCTATCCTTGAGTATGTGTTATGTGGATTTGAAAAGAAGGTGTATTCCAGTTTGTTGGGGTGGAGGAGTCTGAAAATGTCCAAGAGGTCTAGTCTGTCAATCTCTTCATTCAATTCTCTTGTATCTTTATTGGTTCTCTGCTTTGTTGATCTGTCTAAGTGTGAGAGTGGGGTATTGAAGTCTCCCACTATTATTGTATTACTACTGATGTATTTTTGAAATTCTTTCAGTAGATGCTTAATGTATTTATATGGTCCCTCGTTGGGTGCATAGAGGTTAATAATTGTTAAGTCTTCTTGGATGATTGATCATCTAATCATTATGTAATGTCCTTGCCTATCTTTTATTACTTTATTTAATTTAAAATCTATCGTGTCTGAGATGAGAATGGCTGTTCCTGCCCTTTTTTGTGGTCTGTTAGCCTGTATGATAGTTTTCCATCCTTTCACTTTAAGTCTGTGTTTATCTTGTTGTGACAGATGGGATTCTTGCAAGCAGCATATGGTTGGGTTATGTTTTCTGATCCATCCCCCCACCCTGTGCCTTTGATGGGTGAGTTTAAGCCATTGACATTTATTGATATTATGGATTTAATGTATTGTAGTGCCATTGTTCTAAAAAAAAATTTGTTTGCTCTGATATATTGCAAGTATTATAGTGATGCTCTTGTTTATAAGAGGTCTTTTAGTACCTCTTTCAGGGCCGGCTTGGTGATGGTTGCCTCCTTTAACTGTTGTTTATCTATGAAGGTTTTGATCCCTCCATCTAGTTTGAATGAAAGTCTAGCAGGATATATTATCCTTGGTTGAAACCCTTTTTCATTCAGGGCTCAATAGATATCTTGCCACTCCCTTCTGGCTTTTAGAGTTTGAGTGGAGAAGTCTGCAGATAATCTTATGGATTTTCCCTTGTATGTGACTTTTTCTTTCTCTCTTGCAGCCTTTAGGATCCTTTCTTTATCGTTACTTTTTCTCATTGTGACTATGATGTGTCTTGGTGTCTTCAGGTCTGGGTTGATTCTGTTTGTTACTCTCTGGGCCTCTTGAACCTTGATATCCTTTCTGTTATTTAGGTCTGGGAAGTTTTCTTGTATTATTTCCTCTAGAATGTTTGCTTCCCCTTCCTCTCTTTCTTCCTCTGGCAGGCCAATTATACAAATGTTACTTCTTTTGAGATCATCCCATATGTCTCTGTTGTTGTTTTCAGTGTCTCTCAATCTCTTTTTAAGCTCTTTCACCTCTTTCTTGGTTTTTTCTAACTCATCCTCTGTCTGACTAATTCTGTTTTCTGCTTCTGTTAGTCTGCTTTCCCTTGCTTCAGCTTCTTTCTTCATTACAGCTATTTCAGCTTTCAGTTCTCTAATTGCCTCAAGATAATCAGTATTTTCCTTGGGGGTCTCAACTGTTGTTTCCCTAATACTGCCATTCCTTTCCTCCAATGTTGTTTTCATTTCTGTGATTAATAAGTTTATTATTGCTTGCATACTTTTCTTATCTATGGTTACTTCTGGCTGATTTGTAGTTTCTTCTGGGCTCTTGTCTTCATTCATTGGAGTAGCAGTTTTATTTGTTTTTGATTTACCCATTTTTTTATTTATGTGTTTCTTTCTTCTTTTTTTTATGCTCTGTTGTTCCTCAGTTGTTGTGTCTTGAGTATAAGTAACACTGTACTAAATACCTTTATGACAATTGCACTCACCAACCTCCGGAATTACAGTAGCAACTGAAGTAAGTATTGAAGTAGTTTAATCGTTACCAGTTAGCCAAACAATTTCTCCAGTCCGTGAAAAAATAGTAACCAAATCCCAGTGAAGAAAGACAAAAGAAAGAGAGGATAGCAAGATTAGACAGTTATGCAAATCTACTATCCACCGTATATTCTAGGGGTGACAAGAGGGGAAAGGGAACTAGAGCAGAGATACACACATAGAGAGTCCGCTATGAGTCAGATATCTTCCCCAAAGTAATTCAAAAATTCAGAAAGGCAAAGAAGAAGGAAGAAGTGTATGACAAGATTAAAAAAAAAAGAGAGAGAGAGAGAGAGACAAGAGAGAGAAAAGGGAGAAGATAAGAAAAAGAGTTGTAATTAAAGAGCAGTGCAAGGAACTTCCCAAATGTGTATCAGTGAATTCAAAAAAAGCACCCTGTTTGGTGGTGTGTGGTATCCTGCTAGGAGCTGGTCCCCAGGGACTGCTTATGGCGGGGGTGGGTGGGAGGAGGTATGCTTGAAAATTAAAAGGAAGAAAAAAAGAATTTTTTTCTCCTACTCTAATTCTTAACCCAAATTAAGTTATAGTCATCTCCTTGTCACTGCTATGACACCTTATTGGCTGGCCGCTAAAGGCAGAAAATCCTATTTTTCCAGGGGATGTGTTCAGAGCTCAGCGGCTAGCAGCTTCTCAGTCCTCCATCTTCCAGGAAACCCCCCCCCCAGACTTTTTTAAAGGATTTCTGGAAAATGAAAACTAGCTCCAAGTCCTTTGATCCAATGAGAGCTATATTTAAGAAGTCTTTGGATCCGCTCTCAGGGTCGCGGTGGTCCCTGGAGACTCCCAAGAGAAAGCCCCCAAGCTACAGTGCTCCCTCTGGGTCCTCTGCCGGCCGCCCAGCAGCGCTCTGCAACTGGCGACGGAGGAGCCGCCTTCCCGGGCGGAGGACAATGCCCGGCGCACCCGCCTTGCATGGCGCTGCCTGGGAAGTCTGGAGCCCCGCTAGTCCGTGCCACCTTTACTATAATTCTTAACCCAAATTAAATTATAGTCACCTCTCTGGTGACTATAATTATTGACTGGCCTGCTAAAGGCAGAAAATCCTACCGTTTCCAGATGTGATCAGAGCACACGCTGCTAGCAGCTTCTCAGTCCGCCATCTTCCGGAGATTCCTCGAGACTGGCATACTTTAACAATGACTCTTTAGTCACTATCAGGCCATTCCACCAGCTGGGGCCCTAACTGGGGAGTCCTGAGATTCCCAAACAGACTCTATGGGCCTAGAACTCAAATAAATCCCTCTCTCCATTGATACCGGTCATTTCTATCAGGAACAACAAAATAGACTCCTTTGTGGGCCCCCATAGGACCTTGCCCTCAACTTGAATCAACAGTGGTAGAGAATGTTCTATCCTCTGAATGGGAGGATGGACAACATACTCTATGCTACACCTGAGAAAGATAGGTAGATACTGGGCCAGCATGGAATGTTCCTACTCATGACCACAGAATGTGAGCTCAGAGCTAGAGGGATGTAGAGGTCACACAGGCTCCTAAGCTAATAATGGGCGCCAGATCACATCAAATCAATGGGGATTATTGTAATACTTATACCCCTTTCCCATACTAGGGAGCTACTCTCTTCCCTAGTCCAGTTTTCTGGTCCTTTTTCCCAGCCATGATATCATCTCCCCAGACAATAATTAGAATCCACCAGCATATCAGATTTTAGGCTCAGGCAAAAAAATAAAATAAAATAATATAAAAAACACTAGTATAGCTACAGGCCCTTTGAAATATAACTAAAATATGCCTACTAGCTATCTACAAAATGGAGGACCCTCCAACACTTCATCTTTACTATTCCAGCCTTTATGTCCATGATTGTTCAACAATTTGTTTGGCTTTTGTATTAACTCTTTTTTTTAGCCACCAGGTTCCAGATGCTAGCCAGATGCGACCAGACTTCCCTGGACAGACAACGCCACCAATGTGACTTGGAGCTCTACTTCCCCACAGCTCTTCCCCACTAGGGAAAGAGAGAGGTAAGCTGGGAGTATGGATAGACCTGTCAATGGTCATGTTCAGCGGGGAAGCAATTACAGAAGCCAGACCTTCAACTTTCTGCATCCCACAATAACCTTTGGTCCATACTCCCAGAGAGTTAAAGAACAGGAAAGCTATCAGTGGAGGGGATGGTATATGGAGGTCTGGTGGTAAGAAATGTGTGAAGCTGTACCCCTCTTATCCTATGGTTTTGTCAATGTTTCCTTATTATAAATAAAACATTTTATAAAATGCCAGGAGAGAGTTCATATGATAAGACAATAAGGTATGTGCCTTACCATGCACACAATTCAGGTTTGAGCCCTGGCACCACATGAGTGAGCTACAGCACCAGGGGAAGCCCCAATGTTGTGGTATCTTTCTACTTCTTCCAGATGTATAGAAATAGCCCAGGAACAATGAAATCCCATGTATGCATGCAATGCCCAAGGCAGGCACTACCAAAAAAAAAGTGTGGCAGGGGGCGGGACAGGGGCAGTCTAAGAGGAGAGGATTATCTTTTTGATCCTGAGCTGCCTTCTTAGAGGTGAATGGTGGCAAGGTGTTGGCACATGGTCCTCTTAGTAGGTATACAGGTACGGTATGATTTACTGGGTTTACCACAACCTGGCTGCCTAAAAGCATTCTTAGCTTCCTAGTCAGGGGAGGGGATGGGATATGGAGTTCTGGTGGTGGGAATTGTGTTGAATTGTACCTCTCTTATCCTATGGTCTTGTCATTGTTTCCATTTCATAAATAAAAATTAATAAAAAGTAAAAAATATGAGTCTTTCTGTATGATAATAGGTGTCAGTGATTCACAATATGTAGATTTAGCTCTTTTAAAAATATTTTATTTATCTTAATGAGAGAGAGAGAGTGAGAGAGAGAGTGAGAGAGAGAGGAAGAGAGAGAGATTCCAGAGTACTGTTCAGCTCTGATTTATGGTACAGCTAAGGATTGAACCTGGTACCTTAAAGCTTCAGGTTATTCTTTGCATAACCATTATGCTATCTCCCCAGTCCTGGTTTAGTTCTTAATATGTTCAAATTTGAAACAACTACTACCACATTCTACTTAGACAATTTGCCCCTCTTAAACATTTTGGTCCAATCCAATGGATGACAAAGTATTCTACTTTCCAGAAAACCAACTTTTCTCCTATAACTGCTTAGGTAGCCTTTAAAATGCCCAAGCAACCAGGAGTCGGCACAAAGCACAAGGACCGGTGTAAGGATCCCAGTTCAAGCCCCCAGACCTCCACCTACAGGGGGGTTGCTTTACAAGCAGTGAAGCAGGTCTGTAGGTACTGTCTTTCTCTTCCCCTCTCTGTCTTCCCCTCCTCTCTCCATTTCTCTCTGTCCTATCCAACAACAACAATAAAACAAGGGAAACAAAAATAAATAAATAAATAAATAAATAAATAAATAAATAAATGATATTTTAAAGGGAGTCCAGCGGTAGCACAGCAGGTTAAGCACACTTGTCGCAAAGCACAAGGACCAGCATAAAGATCCCAGTTCCAGCCCCAGGATCCCCACCTGCAGGGGAGTCGTCTCACAAGCGATGAAGCAGGTCTACAGGTCTCTATCTTTCTCTCTCCTCTCTGTCTTCCCCTCCTCTCTCCATTTCTCTCTGTTCTATCTAACAAAAGACAAATGACATCAATAACAACAACAATAACCACAACAACAATAAAAAAAGGGCAACAAAAGGGAAAAAAAAATAAAATGCCCAAGCAAACTCTGGATTGTCACAGTAGCTATAAGAGATAAGGTGTAAGAAAAGAATCCAGTTGTACAACCACATTTCTGTTTTTTTTTTCAAGCTTCAGATGAAATACAGTCACTCAATAAAGTCCTTCTATTTCTCTTTCCCTCCCTCTCATCCTCCCTCCCCACTCGCCTAGAGAAGGGAACCCTAAACCCTTTGGGGTCCTGCCAACAGCACCAAAAGAATCTCTTGACTGTTTTCCCAGGGAATTCCTACCTTAAATGTCAGCAGAGTACACCTCTCTAGCCAAAGCAGAGACTGCCTGGATGGAGTTAAGGAAATAGTACCTGCAGCACCCAAAGGGGAAACCTGGATCTGGGAGCCTAGGGCCAGGCAGACTGACTTGTGAACGGCTACATGTCCATTGGAAAGACTGAGGTTTTCCCAATGAAAGAATAAGAAACAAAGTCAGACATATTGGCTCCTTGAACTGTTTGTTGTTTTCGTTTGCACTTGTTGGTAATCTATAGTTCAACAAACCACTCTGAATCAGAACAAAGCAACTTTGCTCTGAAAAGGGAACCTAATACCTTTAAAGCCCTGGTTGTGGTTGCTGCTATTGTTGTTACACTGTTTATTTGTTTTTAATGAATATACTGACATTTAAGTGTGTGTGTGTGTGTGTGTGTGTGTGTGTGTGTGTGTGTGTGTTGCGGAGGGGGGGAGTCTCAGCATGATGCTGAGACTCATGAAAAGAAAAAAAACAAAAATAAAACTATGAATTGTGATTGAAGTCATGACCCCCTACCAACATGGAGCCCCCTCTGTCTGGTCTGAGGCACTGCTAGCATTAGGAGTGTTTTTGTTTCAGTCTTCCATCTCGAATCCCATGAAGAAATATTCAAAGTTGTAAGGGCAGGGGTTGGAAAAGGTCTTCACAAACCCCAGAGATAAACATCAACACCCAAGAAAAACTGTATGGTATGGAAGATTAGCAATTAAAAAGCAAAATGAATCCAATAACTATGTTTGCTTGTTTGTTTGTTTTTGCTGAGTATGCTTGTGGTTTTCATTTATCCTTCTCTTAGTTTCCTCATATGTTAATTATTAATATCTATAGCATCCCCAAGCTACTCAACTGCCTGACAGATAAGATGGATTTTACATCAATATGCCATGTTACTATCTTCCCTCCTAAAGATCACTGCACTATTTGTGAGAAAAGTCAAGCAGATTTAATCAATGAATTCTAATTCCTTTTATAAAATTAATCCTCTTAAAATCATCAAAGTATAAAAAGAAAACCCCTCCAAATATCATTTGGATCTAGGGCCAGACCAATTCAAAAGAATCAATTTAGAAGCTTTTTTTTTCATGTTCACCACGGGGCCCTCATTTTTAGTATCCCCACCACTGCCACACACTCTGGATAACTTCTTTATTTCATCTTCACAGTCTGTACACAGCACCACAGATAATTCTACTGGAAGTCTCTATGAGGATCCAAACACAGGGCCAGGCAAATGGTTGATTATTGCACAAAGCTGAAAGTGTTGGAGGAGGCTCAATAATACAAATAGGATGATAAGTAATACCTCATGAGAAAAACCACCTGTAGGAGGTGAAGGGTTAATCCCTGGGCCAATTGAAGCTGCTCAGCTGAGAGTACTAACAAGTGTTATGAACTGATGCCAATGAGGGTGGCCCTTCCTTAGGAACTAGACTGTCAGAACATCCTACCAGGACAGTGATCAGCCAGCCAGAAGAAAGGGAAAGGGTCTGAGAAACCGTGGTAACCAAGTGTTGCTGGCACTTTTGTAAAACGGTGCCAGGCGGGAACTACTAAGTGCTGGGAATGAATGCTAATGAACCTGAGGCAAGAAGGGCTTGTAATAAGTGGACCTGAAAATGTTTCTCAAGAACCAACCACCCCCAGGGAGTGTTACTCTGCCAGTCACTACAGATTTGACCACCGGTCTCATTCACAAGGAAGACCCTAAAATATGTAGTGTTGTTATTTGGGTCCATCGTCCTCACACAACCCTTTTGACACAGTGTCCCATGAGTCAGACCTATTATGTAATTATATTAGCACATCTCCCTAGAATGCCAACATTTTTCCAAAAAAAAATTTTTTTTTTACACCATTTAAAAGAAAACCTCAGGGGAGCAGGTAGTGGAGTGGTGTATCCTTGGTTGAGTGCACATGTCACCATGTGCAAGGACCTGGGTTCAAGTCCCCACTATCAATATGCAAGGAAGAAGCTCCATGGGCAGTGTAACAGTTATGTGGGGGTCTCTTTTTCTCCTTCTATATCTCTCCCTCCCTTTGATTCCCCTCTGTCTGATCAAATAAATAAATAAAAGCCATCAAGGAGCAGTAGATTCATTATGCAGGCACCCAAACCCAGCAAAAATCCAAGTGGTAAAAACTATAAAATAAAATATAGTCTCACACTAAATTCTGAATGGTAAGTAAGCAGGCTTAAGGATCAACAGGAATTGCTCTGGTTTCCTTTCCCCTCTCAACAGAATTTATTACAACTCCTCTTGGGGAGTTGTAATATTTCTAAATGACTGAAACCACTGATGAACAAACAACCGTGTGCAAACACGTTCTGGAAGATATAAAAGGGATATTTGTTATTTGAGACTACTTGAAACAGTAATAAAATACTCCTCTGAAACTAACACTCAAAATTTTGACTCCTTTCTAATGGAAGCTTTTTGCTCATTCCTCAAGTACCTGAACAAGACCAAGAAAACACAAAATCGTAATTGTGATATGAACATACAACAACTTCTCTTCTCTCTTCCGTGTTTCTAGTCACAGTTGCTTCTGAAAAAAAAAAATTCCAATGTAGAATGAGATAGTAAATGAAGAGGCAGTGGGGAGTGAGAACCCATAGGTAGACGTCAATAATTATGACAGATTTGAGTTGAAGGGTAGAATCATAGATGATCACTGTATTATTTAAAAGACAATTATACAAAATAAAAGAGGGGAGCAGGTATTCTACTGGTGACAGAGTGTCACAAGCCAAGGATGATGATTATGCCAATTCTACGTGCCATTTATTGGAAAATAATAATATTGAAATGATGTTGTAGGCTGCTAGTTCTCACACCTGGAATTCACCAGATTTCGTAGTCAGAGAAGCCTTTATGGGTATGCACTCTGTGAAGTTATACAAACCTTGCATTTGGACCCACCCACATTCATTAACATCCTACTATTTTGACATTTAAATTTTCATATTTTTGAACAAGGAGTACTGATTCATTTTACACAGGGCCTCACAAATACAAATTATGCAGTCAGTATGCCCTGACATTTCTTGATATTAAAATTCCATATGCGTTTCAATAATTTTGTCTCCATTGAAATCTTTTCTTTTTCCCCTCTGAGCACTGCTCAGCTCTGGTTTATGGTGGTCCCAGCTTTGAACTTGGGACTTTAAATGCCTCAGACAAGGAAGTTTATTCCATAAAATACTGTGAAATTTTCCCAAACATGTTCCTCAAAATTATATTTAAAACTTTACTGTTTCTTACAGGCTGATGAGTTGGCTCAGTTGGAAAATCACCTGCTTTGCCATGTGTACAACCTGGGTTTGAATCCCAAGCCCCCCACAGTACCTAGGGACAAGCCTCTGTGCAAAGTGTCTCTCCCAATCACTCTCTATATAAATATCTGAAAAATTCAGGCTGGACTTGTAACCCCCTGGTGATGATTTAAAAAGAAAAGGAAGGAAGGAAGGAAGGAAGGAAGGAAGGAAGGAAGGAAGGAAGGAAGGAAGGAAGGAAGAAAGGGAGGGAGGGAGGGAGGGAGGGAGAAAGGGAAGGAGGGAGAAAAGGAGGAAGAATGAAAGAAAAGAAAGAAGGAAAGCAGGCTAATTCTTACCCAGTAATTATTGTTACTATAGCAGGTGAACACACCGTGAAGTAGTCTCATTTCCCATATTTCTTTATTTCCTATTATCCAAATCAGTGCTGACTGAGTAAAAATAAACCTGCTGTTATCTATTTATAATGCTTTATAATGCTATTCAGATCAAGAACTTTAAGTTGAACTCAGTGGATATTTTGCCATTCAAAAGCAAATGCACTCAGCCTAAATCCCAATGCATTCTAACTTTGACTTCTGGTGGGATTTTTTGTTTGTTTGTTTGTTTCTTGTTGTCGTTGTTTTCTCGCTTTTTAAATGTAAATCCCTATTCTGATGGATGCCCAACTTCAGCTACAGCACACAAACAAAAGCAGTTTTCAGCAAGTCTTTGAATTCAAATAAAGAAGTAGGGGAAATCTTCATTTTCAGAAACAATCAGCTTAAGAAGCACAATCTAACCTGACATTTTGTGTTCCTGAAATGCCTTGTCTGTAGTGATCAGGTAGGGGGAAAGTTATTTCAAGTTCAAATATAACAGCGATTGCCACATGGTGCAGAATCTTTCCACCCCTCTACTTCAAAAACCCAATCAGACAAGTGGCAGTAATCTGACTCCCTGTGCACTGGGAGCTGAGGGGCCAGCATGCAAGCTGCACTCTGGCCAGAGAAGGCATGAGTGACAGACCCGCAGCAAGGCGGTGGGGGTAAGTCTTTCTTTACCTTAAGGGAATAATGCTCAGAGCCAAAAGATGTAACTGGGACTCTTTTATTGCAGATATTTGTGCCTTCTCAGGTAGACTGTCCTTAGAAACTGCAAAGCAGGTGGTTGATGGCTACATTATGTCTGAATACAGGCATATTGAGAAGAGAGGCATAGAGAAGGGAAAAGCAGAGAGACGCTTTTAAGTAGCAAAATCCTTAGATATTGGAGACTTGTAAAAGCACAGGATAATTACCTTTGGGGGGTGGTTTAAATATATCTGTAGTGTTGTTCATCAGAAAAATTCACCCAGGGCCTCAGCTGTCCAGAAGTAGATCAGGCTGGATGTTCGCTAGAAAGTAAGGTGTCTGATTCATCACAGCTTGGCCACATTAACAAAACTACTTTTGTGCTGAGGCCAGAGAAGCAAAGCAAATTATGCTGCTCCATTTGCAGGGAGTGTGAACATATATTAGCTGGGGGCTGTGAGTTCAGAGATAGGTTCACGGTGTCAGAAAACTTGGAGGTCCATAGATGACTGTGAGGCCAGTTGCTACCCTGGAAGGAGACCTGATATTGTTGGTTTTCATGTTCTCTTGAAGAAATATGTTTTGTTTTGTTTTTTTGTCTGGAGGATTGTTGTTATTTCAATTTCTCTGGCTGGTGAAAATCTGAAGCTGAAAGAGCAAGTGAGTTTCTCAAATTGGATCTCTGGAGAGGCAGGCAATGCTTCAGAGGATTGGGCAGGGAGTAAAAATCCTAGGTTCTGGGAGAAGTGAGGGGTAAGAGGGGTCTTTGCCTCACATCCAGTGCTGCTGAAAATAGACCTATTATTTCTGACCACTAGTCTTCCATAGTTTCTTGCTTGATTCTTGTCATTTTTGTCTAGTCACAGGTGCCCAGTGTCTGTAATATCACTGTGGCGATGGGGCTACCAAGGTGTTCAGAAGTCACTTAACCTTTTTTTTTTTTAAACTTGTGAGATCTTTTGAGTTTCTATTCCTTTGGAATATTTCTAATGTCTTTCCCAGGGCATTGGCTCTGCCCCTTTCCCAGTGCAATTTTCATCTCTTTATTTTCTCTCCCTCTAGGGAGGAAGGTGTCATTGTCCTCCCAGCTGGGGTTTGGATTTTTTTTTTTTCATGGTTGCATGATTCACTTTGAGGAGTTCACATGGGCAGCAGTCCTCAAGCTGTTTCCCACCTAGACTTGGGCAGAACACGGCTTTCTCTTTCCAGCACTGAAACGAAGTCCTATATCAAATTAAATGAAGTCCTAAAAACAAAGACAGAGTCCTCTCAACCCTTTTGACACAGAATTTCTCTACTACTCAGCCAGAACCCAACCTCCAGGGAGTGAGCATTCAATGATGTGAAGGGAAAGGGTGTTCCCCATTTGGCAATAACTTTGCCCAGGGAAAGATGCAAGTGCCCTATAGAGTCCTTGGTGAATTTCTTGCCTAACCCTTTGCATAGTTCTCTTCAGTTCATGCCTCAGCTAAATGTTCTCCACACTCCTTGACTCTTCCAATAACCCAAGCAAAGTATAAAGGAAATGCCTTGAATAATGGGGTAACTAGGATAACCCCTCCCCCAAGGAAATCCATCCTGTTCATTTCTTGCCAGAATAAGCAGCTGGCATTAATATCCTCAAACCCCTTCCTTTCCACAGCTCCAAAGATGTGCAGACCATAAATGAAAAATAGGTTGGTGGGAGAAAGTATCTTCCCTGTAATGAGCTTTGTCCCCTTCCTCACTCTAACACACACAAGCTTCCCTGACAAAGAGGCAGACACATTCATTTAGGAAGAAGGAGGCAGAAGAGAAGGCTATCCAAGGGCTACTAGAAAAAGACATTTTTCTAAGAGGTCCTGGACTTTGAGCCCCACAGTCTCTCTTGCCACCCCCTTCTGTGCAGCCCTTCACCTTAATCTGTTGTCACTCTCACTTGGAGCCAAGGGTTGGGCTGCCCTGCACAGGCCTTCAAGATCCCTTTGCGGGGACTTACCTGGAGAGTAAAATTAAAGATTAAGGAGGGTCAGATAGGAAGAAGAATGGTCACAGCAACAGCTTCTGGCATGCCAGGTTGTAATTTACACAGGAGCTGTAGGTGGGATCATGAGAGTCATTGGGGGTTGTGGGGATGAGTGGTGAATCTGAGCTCACAGGCTTCCTCGGATGATCCACCTGTAAGTTGCCCTCCAGTCTAATACCAACTCAAGAGTGACTTTTCTTGTCTCCTATCCCATCCTCTTACTCTCCCGGAAGCTGGAGCTGACTAGTTTCACAGCAGCAGGCTTTGTCTAGCCTGTTTCCCACTGGCCCTATCAGCCATCATATACTCCCTCCAAATAAGTCCCCCTTCTTTGAATGACAGACTTCTGGGATTCTTGGCTTCCCAGAAGTCAACCTCTTAATTCAGAATCTCTGCTGGGAGAGGGGAGACAGAGAATCAGCTCTACAAATTCCTTTCAGAATACCATTTTGAACAAAAAACACAAAGATTAAAGACTAACCTCTTTATGGTTTGGTGATCAAAAGATCAATGGCATGTATAAAGCACATTGAAACTTTCAAAGTTGCTCTGAGGTAAATAACTGCTAGGTAAACAGGCTTTATTCTCAATTCTTTAAGGAACTTGATTTAGACATTTTCCTTTCTAGGGGAGAATTCAGATAATTTTCCAGTGAAACTAGATGATCTTTGAATATTAAATAAAAGAAGACTAAAATAATAATCTCTTGACTATTAATTAAAGAAGACAATATATTAAGCAGATTTTCCAGAAGCTTTTTTTCTTGGTAAGCAAATAACCTTTGGGAGGGCCTTTCCCACAATAGGACCAAACTACAGGTCTGGATGTCTTCACCTCAATTCATTAATCCTGATTTGTCAATTCCTGATCCCGTCTGTTTTTCTTTTCAGTAAGTGTGGACGTTTGTGCAGAAGAGAAGACATCATGGTGGCCTTCAAAGGGGTCTGGACTCAAGCTTTCTGGAAAGCAGTCACAGCAGAGTTTCTGGCCACCTTCATCTTTGTTCTCCTCAGCCTGGGATCCACCATCAACTGGGGTGGAATGGAAAAGCCCTTACCTGTGGACATGGTTCTCATCTCCCTTTGCTTTGGACTCAGCATTGCCACAATGGTGCAGTGCTTCGGCCATATCAGTGGTGGACACATCAACCCTGCTGTGACGGTGGCCATGGTGTGCACCAGGAAGATTAGCATTGCCAAGTCTGTCTTCTACATCTTAGCCCAGTGCCTGGGCGCCATCATTGGAGCAGGGATTCTCTACCTCATCACACCTCCCAGTGTGGTGGGGGGCTTGGGGGTTACCATGGTATCATTTTTGGTTCTTATTTTCAAACTAGAGTTCCAGGTGTCATGAAGACTCTACTAAATAATAACCAGGTGGTTTGGTAGAATATCTTAAAATTGCTAATTTATCCCCAGGAAATTTCTTGTGATTCCTTAAAGGTGGAAACTGACTCTAATCAAACTGAATATATCCACATAAAGTCACTGTTTTCTAGAAAGTGGCATAATAGTATCAAGTCTAGCAGGCACAAAAATGTGTTGTGTGCTTTTGTTTTTGTTTCTCCCCCTCTCTCTTTCTCATCTCAGTGGCTATACTGACTGTATATTTAGCTTAGGGCATTTTTATTACACTTATTTGTGGTTCACTAGCAGAAGAAACAATTTTGTTTCTTGTCATGTTCATGAGTTTTATAATGATGTACTTAAAAGGTCATACTTAAAAAAAAAAATTGTCATCTGATTCTCATTTTGTCCTTAGCTGATTAGGGACATCATCAGTTAGCTCAGCACAAGGGTTGATTGAAAAAACCACACACAGTTTTTATCTTAATTGAAATATATATTAATTAATTTAGACCTAATTAATGGGTTTAATCATTGCCTGATAAAATTGCAAGACTCTCAAGAAACTCTTATAAGTCAAGTGCAACAATGGCACATTTTTTTATTCCTTGTCAGAAAAAGAACATGCAGCACAAACTCCTACTTGGTCATTCTAAGATAAGTTGATTTCATATTATGACCCAAATGAGTGGGGACTTATTCCTCCCTTTTTGGTGGGAGACAGGGGGTATGTTTCAACTGGGGAGTAGACTAGAAGATTCACGTTATCCATCAGTTTTTACAGGGATGAAGCATTACCTTTCACAATATTATTTTATTATAGGAAATATACTCAGGCTACTCTGAATGTACTCATTCTGATGGAGCATATTACTCTTTCTAGGTGCATGGGAATCTTACTGCTGGTCATGGTCTCCTGGTGGAGTTGATAATCACATTTCAATTGGTGTTTACTATTTTTGCCAGCTGTGATTCCAAACGGAGTGATGTCACTGGATCAATAGCTCTAGCTATTGGATTTTCTGTTGCAATTGGACATTTATTTGCAGTAAGTTTTCAAAGTCCATTTAAATAATGGATCTCTTTCATTTCACCTCACCCTCATGATAACCTGAAGACGTGTTTTACAACTGTACTTCTTTATCCTACAGCTACGTCTATCCATGCCAGATTATTATTTTGCTAACTAGAGGATGAGAATGTTGATGTGGCTAATGACTTGACAATTCTTCAGTTCCTTAGCTACGATTGCAAATGTCAGGAAAATGATGTCTGTTGATAATCTGGTTTTTAGCAATGTCTCAAATTGTTTTCTTTCTCCCTGCAGATCAATTACACTGGTGCCAGCATGAATCCTGCCCGATCCTTTGGACCTGCAGTTGTCATGGGAAATTGGGAAAATCACTGGGTAACCATCACATTGATTATCCTGTCTTCCTACTGTAGAGGACAATTATCCAAAGCTCTTTTTCCCCCCATTGTTTTGCTCATTAGTTTCTCTTGCTTCTTCCCAACATTAACTCCAACTTTATTACATCTTTCAAAAAGATGGAGAGACTAGCACAAGTCTGCTATAAGAGATGTTATTTTGTAGCAGCTATGGATCTCAAGTTATACTCCTTTTTTAAAAGCACTGCTCTGGGCACTGTACCTTACACACTGTGGGAAAATATATTGTATATGTAAGTTGCCTATCTGGGATAACTGAAAGTCAGCAGTGTAGTGAATATGGTGTTTAAATAATTTAAAATAAAACTTTCTTAACAATAACAAATATACTTGCAAAAAAAAAAAACAGAAAAAGATGCTTTAAAAGCATTCATTGCTCATAGAAAAAATATTTACCTTTTTTTGTTTACAAAAGCACAAACCCAATTAATAGAATGAGAATTGGATGCATTTGAACTACAGATGGTGAGGAATAAATGTTGCAAATGTTTATGCTGTCATCGCCACAACCATAGCAGGAAAAATAAATGACTTTCAGAAAGGCACATTTTTCAATCTCCTGCCTAACCTACTTATTAAAGTAGTGACAAGGCTTCCTGAGAGCAGTGGTATCCATTTTTGGATATCACAATACATTTTATCTCAGTTATTTCTTACAGAAAAAAAAGAGAAAGGTTTAAATCCTTTAAAATAATAATGCAGCAACTTTGAAAACCACTTAAGAGCTAACATAATAAAATTTAAATGTATGTAAACTAGTTTCAAATGGGGTTTATTATCATTTTATATGTTGTTATTGATAACAGCTTTTGTCTTTTATGTTTTAAGATTTTACTGATAGATTAATGAAAGAGAGAGAGAATGAGAGAGAATCAGAGCATCACTCTGGTGCAGGCAATGCTAAGGATCAAACAGGACTTCATCCTTTCCAGTGTTGCTCCCCAGCTACTATGCCACCTCCTGGGTCAAACATTTATTTTGAATGCATGAATATAACAGAGTATGTAACCTATGGACCAGGTCACTCTCCATCAACTGTAGGGAACAATGTAAATGAAAAGAAGTTGCACCACTGCTATACACATTCACATTCACTGCTAAGAAAAGTGTACTCCGTCTTTAAAAGTAACCTACACCATTAAAAAAAAGAGCATGGGAATCAATGTTCAAAAGCAAGATTTTAGACTAAGCTATGCAAAACCCTGGTCAGATATATATATATATATATGACTGATCATTTTACTGCTAATACATCCATTTGTATCTAAAAAATTTGCCAAGTTAACAGAAGTGAAATAAATATAATGACTAGTATCTAGATCTTATGAAATATTTATTTTATTATACATAAATAGAGAGGAAAGAGAGAGTGAGAGAAATGGAGAGAAAAGAGAATGATAATCTATCTACAGACCTACAGCACTATTTCACCACTTGAGAAGTTTCATCCTGCAGGTGGGGACAAGAATTTGAGCCTGGATCCTTGCACACTATCACATGTGCACTCTAATGTGTGTGCCACTGTCTAGCCTCTAAAACATATACATATATATTTACAATTTTCAGTAGAGCTTATTAATTCCAACTATTTCTATAACAAAAATTAAACAACTGTTAATATAATTTATGAACTTTAAAATGCAGGTGAAAACATATTTTTACTAGTTGCTTGTTGGTTATAATAAAGTAGTGAAAAAAATTTTTTAATTTATTTATAAAAAGGAAACACTGACAAAACCATAGGACAAGAGGGGTACAGCTCCACACAGTTGCCACCACCAGAACTCCGTATCCCATCCCCTCCCCTGATAGCTTTCCTATTCTTTATCCCTCTGGGAGTATGGATCCAGGCTCATTATGGGGTGCAGAAGGTTGTCTATGAAGGGAAGTCTGGTTGGTATCATGCTAGCATCTGGAACTTGGTGGCTGAAAAGAGAGATAACATATAAAGCCAAACAAGTTGTTGACTAATCATGAACCTAAAAGCTGGAGTAGTGCAGATGAAGACTTGGGGGGGTCTCCATTTTGTAGATAGCTAGTAGGCATATTTTAGTTATATTCCAAAGGGCCTGTGGCTAATTCTAGTTTTGTTTTGTTTTTTTCACTGAGCCTGACATCTGATATGCAGGTGGATCCTAGTTATTGTCTAGGGAAATTATGTCATGGCTGGAAGTAGGAGTAGTGAAATTTTAAATAGGAAAATGTATAGCTTCCTGATTGAACCAAATTTACCCTTATTTATAACAAACTTAATCCTGCTGAAAATTAATGTTCATTTTATAGCAAAGGTGTATGAATTTCTAGCCAACAAAGTATATTTGTTGATAAGCTGGTAGACTAAAAATAACACTGAAAATATTAATAATGGATTTGATGTGGTATAATGACACTACTTTACTTCTCTAAACCCTTCTGCATTTTCTGTATTTTTGGCAATAGAAATTCTTGGCCTGTATATATATATTTTTAATTGCCTCCAGGGTTATCACTGGGGCTCGATGCCAGCACTACGAATCCACTGCTCCTGGAGGCTATTTATTCCTATTTTGTTGTCCTTGTCCTTGTTGTGGTTACTGTTATTGTTGTTATATAAAGCTCTTGTTGTTAGATAGGACAGAGAGAAATGGAGAAGGAGGGGAAGGCAGAGAGGGCAAGAGAAAGACACCGGCTTCATCGCTTGCGAAGCGAGCCCCCTGCAGGTAGGGAGTCTGGGGCTGGAACCTGGATCCTGACAAGGGTCCTTGCGCTTTGCACCATGTGCACTTAACCTGCTACACTACCACCCAGCCCCGCCTGTATAGATTTTTAAAGTTTCTAAAAAGTACATCATTGTTTTATTTAGTAAAACAAATAGAAACTGAAATTTCTTATTTCATTTTACTTGAAGATTTATTTTTTAAATGAATGATAGAGAGAACCAGGCCATCATGTACCAGACATTACAGGGCACATTTTTTCCACCAAAGTTATTGCTGGGAGTCCATGTTGGCACATATCCACCTTCTCCTGTGGCCATTTATTCTTCCACAACTCTCTTTTTGATACAGAGAGGTGGGTGGGAGGGGCAAGAGAGGGATAGTGAAAGCAGGGAGATGCCTGCAGCACTGCTCAACTGCTAGAGAGGCTCTCCAGTCCTACTCCAGGTGGAGACTAGGGACTTGACCCTGGGTCCTAGAATGTGGTAATAAGTGGGCCACTGCTCTGCCCTACCACATTTTCTTTATCCAGAGCACTATTTAGATCTGGCTTGGTGCCAGGGCTCCTTGTGCTACAGTTGCACTGTATCCCCAGCCCAGATTTATTTAATCAGGAGAGCAAGCAACTAAATGTCTTCTTCATTGATATTTAGGGGCATATCATAATTATTTAGTATCCTAACATCTACTTTTTGAAATAGTATATATATATATATATATATATATATATATATATGGAGAGTTTACAAAAGTAACAAAGGGCAAAGACATTTAGAGGAGGACTCTTATTTGAAAAGGGCTTGTGGAGAGTAATCTCTCACATGGTTTCTTTCATGTTCAAGATAAAGAAATTGGTTCTTGCAGTCACTCTAACTAGTTTCCCTTGTAAGTACATGTGCTCAGCTTCAGCCTAAAGTTTTGTTTTTCTTTACTTCTAAAGTGGAAATTTTAAGTGAGACTACTTTCCAAAAAATATTTTAACTGAGAAGCAGTCTTACTATTTTCCCAGATTTAAGTATAGTATAATGGACAGCAAGGTAGTGATTCAAAGGAGAAGCATGAAGTCACACAGATCTGTAATATGCAGAGGTACTTGACTTAGAATGGTGACTTGATCAGAACCTTTGCACTATTTTTGGATGATCAATAGTTGAGGAGGAAACATTCTACAGAATTTTAAATTCAATAAATTAGGAGTATTCATTATATCCCTTATGTGTCTAGAATAAACTGTTTCTTTGGGGTAAACATTTTAAGAACCACAAGGAAGAAAGTACTCAGCAAAAAGGATAATAAATGAACCATGAGAGTGCTGATTAAATAAAATCACCAGTTTTTACAGAGGAAAAGCTTGTAACCATAAGAAGGAGTTATAATCAATTTAGTCACATGCCTCTATAAATTGTCTAAAAATGTAGAACAATTTACTGTGAAATTATACCTACTAAGTGTGTTTAAGTACTCTTTCAAGTGAATTATTGTTTTTTATTTTGTCATTGCCAGGACATCCCCTCTCCAGACAGATATTTTCTGATAGAAACAGAAAGACAAAGTCAGACAGATAGGGATGGTGGACACTTAGAGTCTGGGCCTTAAACTTGGGTCACATATGACAAAACAGGTGTACTTCCTTCCAAATGAACTGTCTTGCCAGGCCATTCAATTTCATTTTAATGTAAATATATTATTATACCCCCCTCAACTTAGCAGGCGGAAACTGCTCAGAAAACTAATGCATGGGACAGGAGGTAGTGCACCTGGCTGAGTACACATTACCATGTGCAAGGATCCAGGTTCAAACCCCCAGTCTCTACTTGCAAGGGAGAGCTTCACCAGCAGTGAAGCAGTGCTTTTAGTCTCTCTCTCTCCCTCTCCGTCTCTCTCTCCCTCTCCTCCCTCTCCCCCCCCCCTCTTTCTTCCTTCTTATCTCCTTTTGGTCAACTTAAAATATATTTGTTGGGATAGATAGCATAATGATTATGCAAAGAGACTTTCATGGCTTAGGCTTCAAAGTCCCAGGTTCAGTCTCCCACACCACCACAAGTCAGAACTGACCAGTGCTTTGGTAAAACACACACACACACACACACACACACACACACACACACACACTTCTTGATAGACTGTCAGGCTAAAAATAACACTGAAATTTCAGTGGATTTTTATGTGGCATAATGGAATTTACTTACTGCTCTAAATCTTTCTGTGCTATCTATATTCATTGTATCTCAGATCTGTCAAATAAGAAATAAATAATTTAAAAAAGCAAAAGTTAATAAAAGGAAAAAAAAACTAATGCAGGCATAGTTACTGTGAGTGGTAGAACTGGAATTCCACTCATCAAGCTGCACCCAATAACTAAAACTGTGAATGATGATATCTGTTCTTTGACCATGGCCATTCAGAAATTCAGTGTATGCTGGGGGGTCATGAGAAAATGATCTCTCTCCAGAAATTCCATGTTCCCTTCTTGCTTCATTTGAAGAATTCTTAGTGTCTGCTTTAATCTGATGTTCTACCAGAGAGGAACTATGTTTCCTTTATAGATTATATAACATAGAAAACCATAATGAATAAATTAAGTGTGGGAGCTAAAGAGTGAGGTGAGCTAAGGAAATAGTACAATGGTAGTTAACCAGGTTCAATCCTGGGCACAAAAATATGCCAGAGGTGAACAGAGTGCTATTTCCTCTTCCATGAAAATAAACAAATAATTTTTTTAATTGCAGGGAAAGAGATGTGAAACAATTTAATTTTTTTATAATTTAATTTTTTTAATTAAAACTGTCTTTATTTTAATGAGGCAGAGAGAGAGGGGATCAATTCATCGATCTAGGGATTGAAACTGGGATCTCCAGCTTGAGCATGAAATTTTTTAACTGCATCCCTATCCCATTTTTATTGTTTTCTATTCAAAATATCACTTAACAAATATAAATATCTAGTACAGACCTGATGTATTTTCTTTTTAAAAACTTTTATTTACTTTTTATTATTAGCTAGAGACAGAGAGAACTTGAGAGGGGAGAGGTAGGTGGAGGGAAAGAGAAACAGAGACACCTGCAGCCCTGCTTTACCACTCTTGAAGCATTCCCCCTGCAGGTGGGGACCAGGGGCTTGAACCCAGGTATTTGTGCACTGTAGTGTGTGCGCTTAACCAGGTGTGCCACTGCCTGGCCCAGATGCGTTTTCTAATTCTCCCCCTTTTTAATGCAAGACATACTAGCTTTCTTAATCGAACTGGGCTAAATTCTGTTTTGGGGGAGGATACACATTTTGATGATATTAAGTCTTCCAATCCATAAGCATGAGATGTCTTTCCATTTCTTAGTATCATTTTCTATTTCCTTGAATAGTGATTCACAGTTTTCAGTATACAAGTCTTTCACTTCTTTGGTCAGCTTTATTCCTGGATATTTTATTAATTTTGCTACAACAGTGAGTGGGAATGATTTCTGTATGAGTTGTCTAAATGCACATTTTATTTCCTCTACTTAAACACTACACTCTTCCATCTTTCTCCCAGATATATTGGGTTGGGCCAATAATAGGAGCTGTTCTGGCTGGTGGCCTTTATGAATATGTCTTCTGTCCAGATGTCGAACTCAAACGCCGTTTTAAAGAAGCCTTCAGCAAAGCTGCTCAGCAAACAAAAGGGAGCTACATGGAGGTGGAAGACAACAGAAGTCAGGTAGAGACTAATGACTTGATTCTAAAACCTGGGATGCTGCAGGGGATTGACATTGACCAGAGTGATGAGAAGAAGGGGAAAGACCCATCTGGAGAGGTACTGTCTTCAGTATGACTAGAAGATAGCACTGAAAGCAGACGTGAACCCTTAGAACTAACCTCAGAGCTCCTCCCACCTATTAAGGAAACAGATTTGTTATAAACTAGACATGTTCGGGTTTTGTTGTTTCTTGTCATATTTAGTAGTACAAACAACAGGCATTCACTATTTACCAAGAAGAAACAGGAGGGGGAAAAAACTATTGTGAATTCCAAAAGGAAAAAAATAATATTTTAAAATGTTCCTAAAACAAATATGTATTTGGCTTATTAAGTTTTGGTTCATGAGTAATTGATTGAAAATATGTGTTAAGATTTAGCTCAGTCATGTCTGAAAGAAGCTTTTAAAACCCCTCTCTGCTTTCCTCACTCCCACTATGAAATTGGCACTGTCAATACTCTTGCTAATGAATTATTTCCATTTGTATTTCAAATATCCTGCTTTCAACCTACACTTTAATTCACAATATTCATTCTCTATTTCAGTGCCCAAAGTAGTATGGAACCAAAATCCCAAAATTGGAATAATGTCCAGAAACTCTATTTATTCAGTTGTCAGTTCTACCTGTAAAATGTCCAATTCCTAATAATTACCTATTGAGATTCATAAGATCTTAGGGGTATGAAGTAAAAGTTACCTTACGACAAAAATTATAAGGAAATTCATACTCTGATATCAAATAGTTTCTCTGTTTTCAGTGCACATTTTCAAACATACTACAAGAGGTTAAAAATATTGGTGTCTAACCACTTAACTACTTTAATTATTTTTTAATTTATTGACAAAACTAGGGTTTTGTTATGCTTATAACTTTGCTGATTTAGATTTCAACATAGCTGTAACATATCCTTGATAACAAGAACATAACTGTGAGTGAGTTCTGACTTTTTTGATAACAGTTAAACTCTACTTGTGCAAGAAGATTTAAACTGGTCCTTTCAGTCCTGACCTCTACGACTGGCTCTCTCCCTCTTGTCGTGTTGGTGGTCCTCTTGACTGTGACCCATGACTGTGTACGAATGTAAAATTCATGAGGTTAAGAAACCTGACTGCAGAATAAAAAAGAATGTGGTGATCTCACAACACTCTTGATTCAAATTGGACTACACAACCAATCTTTCACTTGTAGAGAGAGATACTGTACAAAATCAAAAATGTTTATAATGTATTTTCACTACTGACTCACTTCCTTGTAAACCATATATAGTTTATTTTTCTTGTACTGCTTTTCCTAAAGTCAGTAGAATGATCTCTAGAAACTCCAGTTCTATAATGTTAGCTATCTAGTATAGTCTTTTATCTTAGACAGAGAGCTGCAAATGTCAATTTCACTGGACAAAAGTACGAGTAAAGCAAAAAGTTATTACTGCAAAGAGTGGCTTGTAAATAGCTGATAATCAGGGGGCTTTCTTCTCCCAAGCACAGTTCCAACTGTGCGCCTTTTTTTTTTTTTTTTTTTTTTTTTTTTAGTATTAATGGCAGTTGTGTCTCTGTGGGAAATAGCGGACCACTATTAAACCCAATTCTCTTTGGTGCTAAGAAAGTGAGGTATAAGTTTCCCAGAGAGTTTTCACATGCGTGTCGAGCCTGGGAGTGCCATTACTGTTTATTAGCAGGAGCCTAAGTCCCAGTCTCCTTTCTCAGAATTCTGGTCAGCTGTCAATGATGCACATTTCTTCCTTTATGGAGCAGAATTTATAAGATCTAGGGTTTATGTAAGGAAACTGATAGGTTGATTTATGCTTGTCCAAAAGTTTGCACAATATATCATTAAAAACTTAGTATTGGAGGTATTTGTCAACACATCTATTCAAAATAAGTTAGGTTAACAAAGAAAAGATTTTCCAAACACAACTCACTGGATTACTATAATTTTTATTCAACTATATGATTTACTCTTTGTAAATTCACTTCCAGTTACAGCATTCAATAATTTAGTACTTTGGTGAAAATGATGTTTTAGTAATTCATTTTTTAGCAAATAGCAGAGTACCTAGCACATAGTATATATGTAGTTAAAACAAGTGTGCTAGTTAACAAAATTATATGAATTTCATTTGGGATGTGAGAATATAATTTTCTCTTAATTTTTATTTCTCTCAATTTTTAATGAACAATGATTTCAAGAACTACTAAAGGAAGGCAATATATATGTAAAAACCATAAAATATATTTTTTGTACTCTACGATTTTAGAGGTATGCAGTGAATGAAAGCTTTAGCACTTTTCCCCCTGAATATGAGACAACATATTTTGTATTTCACTCAAGGCTCTGCCAGTAAAAAGTAATGAAATTGCATCTTTCTAATGACATCTAGGCAGCAGGGGTCTATTGCCTTGTGGATGACACCAAATTATCCGAGTGTATTAGGAAACTAGGGCTTTTTCCTTTAATCCCTTCTTATTAATGAAGTGCACCATGCTTCTCCCAGGAGAGTGCTGCTGACAGATATACAGAAAAGAGATCAGAGAGAGGAAACTGGAAGGACATAAATGAATCATACCCAGTCCGGAAAAGAAACCAACCATCTCTGTTCTCTAAGGAAAAGCACAGCAAGCATCCCAAAATTGTATGGTGGCCCCTACATACACTCTAAGGGCTATGGTTTGGCAAAAGAATACAAAAGGTATAAAGTCATTTTCTAGACTTCCCAGGATTTCTTAATAATTTGGACTCTAGAGGTTGGATGTGTGTTTTCACTTCGACATCCCAAATTTTTCCAGTGGGAGGATATCTTTTCTCATACCCAAATGGTTGCTTGGGATTAAAATTCCTACACACTGTTTTGCTACTTGATGTTTTTCATGAACTTTTTAGCCTACCATCTGATTTTTTTTTTCCTCCTGCAGCTGCCCAGTGCCAGTACTAGATAGAGCTACTGCACAGTCTTGAAAATTTTACAAAGAGATTACAACTGTTTGAATAGCAGTATGATGGCTGGTTAATTATTAGAGGATTGATTCCAAATAACAAAGCATATTCTTCTTAGGTCACGAAACCAGGTAATTCCCTTACTGCTTTAAACTTGATAATGTGCAGGGAAGTTCCAAAATAGAGTAAAAAATTTAAAAGCTAAAATTAATCCTGAAGAGGTCAATATGACATTATCCACACTAAACATTTGACAGGGAAATTATCTTTGTAACGACTGAGGATGGCAGTGGGAGCTCAACAGATAGCCTTTTCAAGTAATATGAAGCAAAGATAAATGATCATCTTAAACACTATGGAAGATTTTTTTTTTTCTCCAGGGTTATCTCTGGGGCTTGATGCCTGCACCACGAATCCATCGCTCCGGGAGGCCATTTTTTCCATTTTGTTGCCGTTGTTGTTGGATAGGACAGAGAGAAATTGAGAGAGAAGTGCCTCAAAGGCAGAGAGGAGGAGAGAAAGATAGACACCTTCAGACCTGCCTCACTGGCTGTGAAGCCACACACCTTTAGGTGGAGAGCCAGGGACTTTAACCAGGATGCTTATGCAGGTCCTTGCGCTTTCTGTACTTAACCTGCTGCACTACCGCCGGGCCTCCAGAAGATGCAAACTTTATATCTGATGTTTTATGCCTGAAAGTAATTCTGTCTTTCATAATATGTGTATGACATTAAAATTATCAGGAAAGGGGGACAGACGGTAGCGCAGCGAGTTAAACGCACGTGGCACAAGCGCAAGGACCTGAGTAAAGATCCAAGTTCCAGCCCCTGGCTCCCTACCAGCAGGAGACTCGCTTCACAGGCTATGAAGCACGTCTGCAGGTGTCTGTCTTTCTCTCCCCCTCTCTGTCTTCCTCTCCTCTTTCCATTCCTCTCTGTCCTATCCAACAACGACGACATCAATAATAACTACAATAATAACTACAACAACAATTTTTTAAAAAAAGAGAAAATAAATAAATATTTAAAATATCAGGAAAATGTAGTTACTATCCAAAAAATTCTAAACCAACAAACATCACTTTCTTTATGTTTATGCACTGGCATTATAGTAATTTGTAGATCACCTAAAATAACAGTAATATTTGAAACTGTAATTCTCAGAAATATAACACACGCGCACACACACACACACACACACACACTATATGTAATTTGATTTTGGATTAAAAAAATGTGTCATTCACTTTTACAAGTGATTGCCGCGCATGAAAATGTGTATCAAACCAATGTTATATAGTATTTACAAAAAAAACCCCAAAACATTGTTTAAGTTCAGTGAGACCATTACCCAGGCATGCTGAGATCCAAGAGCAAAATGTCTTAACTAATTTATATAACCCATAGGACTTTCTTTCTAAACTCTCTTCAGGATTGATTAAATAACCATGCAATTTATGAAAATGTACAAATACTTGTTTATCACTTTTATGATTCAAATCATAATAAAACTGTAATTCATGATAAACTGGTGAGAATAAGCTGAACATATGGTTGTATTCACAATTATTTATTAACTGAAGTGTTATTCCAACATTACAGCTAATGTTGTGGAAATTTAAACTGTAATATCTAATATTTGGAATCATCTATTCAAGTGTTAGCGCTGTGGTTGTTTCCAGGACTTATATTCTATCTCATAGTGCTAACTTTGTGCGAATAAACTTTTTAATGTTTAAAAAGGTAAGAAATATGTTCAGTGGTGTTTAATAATTCATTCACAATGTTCCTAATTTATTTTTACCTTTTTTATTTTTGTGATGTATAGTAGATTACTAGGTTGTTGGTTACAGGATATATTTTCACACTACACCCACCATTAGAGATTGTTTTTTTTTTCAGGGTCATGTATTCTAGTTCTCTAAATTCTACATATGAGTATAATAATCTGGTAGTTGTCTTTCAGACACACTGTCACCATTTTTCTTTATTTTATTATTTATTGTGTTTATCTTTTGTTGCTCTTCTGTTTTTTATTGTTGTTTTAGTTATTATTGTATTGTTGTTATTAATGTCGTCATTGTTAGATAAGACAGAGAGAACTGGAAGGAGATGAGGAAGACAGGGAGGGGGAGAGGAAGATAGACACCAGTAGACCTGCTTCACTGCCTGTGAAGCGACTTTCCTGCAAGTGGGGAGACTAGAGCTTAACGGGGATCCTTACACCGGTCCTTGTACTTTGTGCCACGTGTGCTTAACCTGCTGAACTACCGCCCAACTCCCACCATTTTTTTTTTACCATGGAGTAATATTCTCTGAAGTATCCCATAACTTCTTTTCTTAAGATTTTTTAATTCATTTACTTATTATTGGATAGAGACAGAGAGAAACTGAGAAGGGAGAAAGAAGTAGAGAGAGAAAGAGACAGAGAGACATCTGCAGCCCTGCTTCACCACTAGTGAAGATTTCCCCCTGCAGGTGAGAATATCCCATTTTTTAAAATTTTTATTTATAAAAAGGAAACATTGACAAAGCCATAGGATAAGAGGGGTACAGTTTCACACAATTCCCACCACCAGAACTCTGCATCCCATCCCCTCCCCTGATAGCTTTCCAATACTTTAACCCTCTGGGAGTATGGACCCAGGGTCACTGTGGGATGCAGAAGGTAGAAGGTCTGGCTTCTGTAATTGCTTCCCCACTGAACATAGGCATTTAACAGGTCTATCCATACTCCCAGCCTGCCTCTCTCTTTCCCTAGTGGAGAAGGTCTCTGGGGAAGCGGAGCTCCAGGACGCATTGGTGGGGTTGTCTGTTTAGGGAAGTCTGGTTGCCATAATGCTAGCATCTGGAACCTGGTGGTTGACAAGAGAGTTAACATAGAAAGCCAAACAAATTGTTGAACAATCATGTACCTAAGGGCTGGAATAGTGCAGATGAAGAGTTGAGGGGCCCTCCATTTTGTAAATGGCTAGTTGGAATATTTTAGTTAAATTGCAAAGGGCCTGTGGCTATACTAGTTTTTTTTTTTTTTCCCCTTTTTCTTTTTGCCCCTGAGCCTGAAATCTGATATGCCAGTGGATCCAAGTTATTGTCTGGGGAGATGATGTCATAGCTGGGAAAAGGACCAGAAAGCTGGATCAGGGAAGAGAGAGAGTAGCTCCCTAATATGGGAAAGGGGTATAAATATTGTTGACTATAAATACCATCGATTTTATGTGATCTGGGACCCATAATTAGCTTAGGAGCCTATGTGATCTATGCATCCATCTAGATCTGAGCTCACATTCTGTAGTCATGTAGCCATGCTGCCCCAATATCAACCCATCTTCCTCATAGATAGGAGAAGGCGTAGCATAGAGTATGTTGTCCATCCTCCCTTCGGAGGATGGAACATTCTCTTCTAGTCCTGGAACCTCTGGGGTGGGGCTCACTTTCCTGAATGCTTCTCTCAATCATACCAAATGATATTGCATCTACCGATCCCATAACTTTTTAGCCAGTCATCTGTTGATGGACATTTAGACTGCTTCTGGTCTTTAGCTATGGTGGATAATAAGGCTATGAGTACAGAGGTGCACATGTCCTTTTATCTAAGTGTTTGTGTGACCTTTAGGTAAATACCTAAGAATGGTATTGCTGAGTCATGAGGTAGTACCTTTTTTATTTAAGGACTTTCCATAGTCTTCCAGAAGGACTTCACCAGTTGGCATTCTCAGCAGCAGTATAATGCAGTACACCTTTCTCCACAACCTCGCCTATTCACAGGTGTGAGGTGGAATCTTTACAGTTTGGGTTTACATTTTTTCAATGCAAAGTGGAATTTTTGCAACATAGATTATAGAAGAATCCTTTAAAGTGTCCAGAAGATTTAGATATCTGAGTATCATTGAAATCAAATAAAATGGTAGTCAAATCCATAAAGCAAAATTTTGAGAACTTGATGAACACACACTGTGGTAGGCTTGGAAGTAGATTGTGAAAACAGTATGACTGTGTGATCACTTATAAATGCCCACATCTATGGTAAGTAGACCACTGAATCCACTGAATATCTGACATCACTTTAGTGACTCTAAAAGTGAAGCCTTGGGAGCAGGGCGGTAGCACAACGGGTTAAGCGCAAGTGGCGCGAAGCACAAGGACCAGCTTAAGGATCTCGATACCAGCCCCCCGGCTCCCCACCTGCAGGGGAGTTGCTTCACAAGTGATGATGCAGGTCTTCAGGTGTCTATCTTTCTCTCCCCCTCTCTGTCTTCCCCTCCTCTCTCCATTTCTCTCTGTCCAAGGATGACATCTATAACAACAATAACTACAACAACAATTTTTTTAAAAAAGTGGAGACTTAAACAGTCATGATCCAAATCAGTCCACTATTGCTAAATTGATGATTCATCCTGAGGGCATTTGGCAGATTCTACCTACCCAGATGGATAACGTACCCACAGTGAATACAAGTTTATGCTCATGGGCTCGTAGTGTGAGGGACTTCTCAATTTTGAAGGTTTATCAACCCTCAGGGAAAGATTGGGTACAGTCATTTCTGTAGGGTGGAAACCATCAGATAAATGGTGAATGATGCTCTAGGAGTCAGGTGGATGCATATGAACCTCTCTTAAAACTTTTGTCACACTGTGATGAAATCATCTGAGTAGCAGGTGTCTGTCCCCTACTAAGCTCTAAATTCCTTAACGGCTAAGACTGTGTCTTGTTTATTCTGAGTCCTCCACACTCAGTACTGAGCACTAAGTCTGACATTCCATTTCATAAATGCATAAGAACTATCTTATAATACTAGAAAATATTTTTTAAAAACAAATCTAGTTGTTTTTGTTGATGTATAGATATGCTAAATATTTTAGTTCTTATAATTTCAATTAAGGGTCTGAAATGAGCTAAATGCTAAAGAAAAATAAAAGGAAAAAATGCACAAAAAGAATGAAACACTAATTGGATTTCTAAAATGTATACCTAATGTGAAGGCAACAAGACATGTTTTCATTACTATATTTATACAATGGCCAGATGTTAGGTGAAATTTTGCTCAATGAGTATTTCAGCAAAGAAAGTATTTTAGTAAGCACAGGAACCTAGAAATATAAATGTCAGCCTGATTTTAGATAATTATCCTACTTGGAAAGTGTCCAACATAGCATATCACCTGAATTCATTCTGATATTTTTTTATTTTTTAATTTTTCTACCTCTTTACCTCTCATGTTTAATCAAACATTACAGATATAAAAATAAATAAATAAATAAATCTACATCTAGATATTTATAGGTTTCTGTGAAACCATGTCATTGTTTTGTGTAAACTTGGTTGCACCACCATAACACATGGCTAGTGTTTGGTAAATGCAAGATAAAGTGATGAGAGAAAATAAAAGGGGGGGGGAGGAGGGGAGGGAGGGAAGAGCAGAACAAGATAAGAAGTAACACATTTGGTGGTATCAAGTAAATCTGTGAACAGATGAAAATCAGAGCATGTATTCCTTCTCCCCATGTGCAGGCACTAACAGTAAGAATAGTCTGTGAGGTTCCAGATGCCAGCATGATGCCGACCAGATTTCCCTGGACAGACAACCCCACCAATGTGTCCTAGAGCTCTGCTTCCTCAGAGCCCTACCCCACTAGGGAAAGAGAGAGGCAGACTGGGAATATGGATCGACCAGTCAATGCTCATGTTCAGTGGGGAAGCAATTACAGAAGCCAGACCTTCAACCTTCTGCATCCCACAATGACCTTGGGTCCATACTCCCAGAGGGTTAAAGAATAGGAAAGCTATCAGGGGAGGGGATGGGATACGGAGATCTGGTGGTAGGAATTGTGTGGAGTTGCACCCTTCTTGTCCTATGGTTTTGTTAATGTCTCCTTTTTTAAATAAATAAAAAAGAACAGTCTATGAGGAATATATTAGTTCAGGTAATCAATAATTATAAATGGATATGTAAGTCTTTCTAGTGTGTATGTATTTGGTCATTTATTTTTCAGGGTGAATGATATGAGAGGTATTGCTGCTATTTCATTTCCAAAAATATGGAAACCTGTGTCAAAGAAATCAAATTACCAAAAGATATATCTAATGGTAAAGCAGAAACAAAAGATGGGTAGATGTAGATAACACAATGGTTATGCAAAAAGATTTTTATACCTGAGGCTCCAAAGTCCTGGGTGTTCAATTTCCTCACACCACCATAAGCCAGTGCTGAGCAGTGCTTGGGGAAAAGAAAAAAAAAAAAAACTAAACTAAAGCATGTGGATCAATTAATATTAATTCTCTGTTATTCCTCTAAATTGCCCAGAAGTTTCTCCCACTAGTCTAATTCACCATCACCCATTTTTCTTCAAGTGGTGGTAAATATTTTATTCATGCTAAGGGAAATTCTTTTTTATTATTTTATTATTATTATTGATTTAATAATTATTGACTAGACCGCAGGACAAGAGCGGTACAACTCCACACAATTCCCACCACCAGAGTTCCACATCCCATACCCTCCATTGGAAGATTTCTTAATCTTTATCCCTTTGGGATTATGGCCCCAGAATTATTATGAGGTACAGAAGGTGGAAGGTCTGGCTTCTGTAATTGTTTCTCTGCTGGACATGGGCATTGGCATGTCAATCCAAACCCCCAGCTTGTCATTATATATCCCTAGTGGGGCAGGGCTCTGGGGAGGTGGGGTTCCAGGAAACACTGGTGAAGTTGTCTTCCCAGGGAAGTTAGGTTGGCATCATGGTAGCATCTGCAACTTGGTGGCAGAGTACTGGAGCTGAAGGGTTGAAATTCCATGCCTGGCATCTCTGGACACAATCCAAAGTGAGAAGTGCGGAGGTGGTACTCGTTGCATTGATTTGGCTGAGCTAAGCAGATGCAATACCAGGTATGGATCTAGAGAAGCATTCAGGAAGACAAGCCATGCCCCAGAGGATCCAGAACCAGGAGAAATACGGGTTTTGTAGAGAATGGGGAAAGTTCCTGCTGTCTTAGAATTTAAGAAGGGAATCGATAATTATTACTGTAACCAAGTTATTTGGGAATTTGGTTGACTTTGAAAATCCCATGGTTAGGATTTGCTATATTATACAAGACCTCACCATGAGGACATTCTTAGGTACAACATCCACAAGGAGTAGTATGCCAAGTACTACAGAGCTGGATCAAGTAATTTAAGTATTATACATCTTGGGAAAGAATTAGGAAAAAAATGTTTACTGCAACAATATGCTTAATTTAGGATTTTCTGGATAATTTAGGAAACTTTCTACTGTTTTTTTTCTTTAAGAAAACATTATGGGAGTCGGGCGGTGGCTCAGTGGGTTAAGCGCACGAGGCGCAAATCGCCAGGACCTGCGTAAGGATCCCGGTTCGAGCCCCCGGCTCCCCACCTGCAGGGGAGTCGCTTCATAGGAGGTGAAGCAGGTCTGCAGGTGTCTGTCTTTCTCTCCCCCTCTGTCTACCTCTCCTCTCTCCATTTCTCTCTGTCCTATCCAACCACGACGATGACATCAATAGCTAACAATAATAAATACAACAATAAAACAAGGGCAACAAAAGGGAATAAATAAATATTTTATAAAAAAAAAAAAAGAAAACATTATGCAGTTGATGAATAATTGCAAATTTACTGATAAGGTCTTCTACATTAGTCCCCAAACAAAGGGAAATTTAAAAAAAAAAGTAACAACAGCTTTCTATTACGGAATACTTAATCTGAGTCAGATATAGACTTTACAATTCTGTATTCATTTCTCATAGTCTCCCTACAAGGTAGATGTAACTATCTCTCATTTTTACAGGTGAAGAAGCTAAAGTTTAAGGAAGTAACTTGTTCAAAGTTTAATAACTACTCTGTGCTAAGTGTGGGGCTTGAACCAGCAATCTATCCCCAGTGTCCACATCACGGTATTAGCTTGTCTCTTGACTGAGCTGCTTTAGGCTTCTAAACAGTTCAGCTTTCATCATCTGTTTGTTTGTTTGTTTTTTTTCAAACCGTTGACTTTTTCCTATGCAGTAAAGAATGCACAGTGTTTGAACCTATCAGTTGTTCCCAACAACCTCTGATTATCATTCTAACCTCCTCTGAAGAAAGATTGAAACACCCAAGTGCAAATGCCACAAAGATAAATTAGCTAATCTTACAAAAGTATTTTTGAAGGCACTTTGGCCAAGAAAATCATGTCTTTAGAAAGCAGGGGTATCTGATAAAAACTGCTTATACCTCTCACTTTTTAGATCTGATTTCCTTGTATGGCCGTAACAATTTCTTTTATCACTATAATGACTAATATTTAATTCTTTGTTTTAAACAGTAGCCACTTAGTCTATACATGCCCCAGCACTTCTTTTGCTCAGGACTCTATATAGTTTTTAATAAATTGCATGTGTTTATTAACTATTTTATTTAAAGAAAACAAATATTTATAAGATAATCAACAGGCAATATTTGGCTATAATCTCATTGAAGTAGTGCTGACTTGTTCTTTTTTTTTTTTTTAAATATTTTATTTATTAACGAGAAAGAAGGAGAGAGAGAAAGAAGTAGACATCACTCTGGTACATGTGCTGCCAGGGACCGAACTCATGACCTCATGCTTGAGAACCCAGTGCTTTATCCACTGCGCCACCTCCTGGACCACGTGCTGACTTGTTCTAGGATAGCCTATTAACTATATTTCTCTAGGAAAAAATGATTTGGGGCAACTAATACTTTTCAAAAGTACTTGTTTTTCAACAAGCTTTTCAAAAATTTACCAAATTAAAGATGCTTTTGAGTGGTTCAAGTTGTCGCATTGTCACAATGGCAAAACAGAACAATGCTGGTGCTTTCTGCAGTGATAAATTTTTCTGCAGAGAAAAAAAAGTTTTCTGTAAAACAGAACTAAGCACACCTAGTACCCTCCAAACTATGGGATTATATTTTAAATCCCTAAATGTTATGACTTGGGGAGTCAGCGGTAGCTCAGTGGGTTAAGCGCATGTGGCACGAAGCACATGGACCTGCGGTGGGATCCCAGTTCCAGCATCTGGCTCCCCACCTGCAGGGGATTCGTCTGTCTTTCTCTCCCCCTTTCTTTCTTCCCCTCTTCTTCCCATTTCTCTCTGTCCTATCCAACAACGATGACATCTATAACAACAACAATAACTGCAACAACAATAAAACAAGGGCAACAAAAGGAAATAAACAAATAGATAAATATTAACAAATTGTTATGATTCAGGCTTTCAGAAAACAAGAACTCTGTAAAAATGAAGAGATGCACAACCAAGGATTGAGGGAAAGTGTCTGTTTAAATTAGGGACCTTAGAAGGCAAAGTAATGAAAGAGAGTACAACTGAGTGCCCACAGTACCATGAACAAGTATCTGCAGTTCCCACCCACAGGAAGTAAGTTTGACAAGTGGTGAAGCAGCTTACTGCTTTCTCTCTTTCTCCCTTTCCACTCTCAATTTCTTTCTAGCCTATCAAATACAAAGAAAGAAAAAAAATTGGCCCTCACCTGTGGGGGGAAAGCTTCACGAGTGATGAAGGAGGGCTGCAGGTATCTCTCTCCCTCTCCCTCTCAACCTCCCTCTCTCCTCTAAATTTCTGTCTCTAATAAATAAATACTTTAAAGAAAGGAAGGAAGGAAGGAAGGAAGAAAGAAAGAAAGAAAGAAAGAAAGAAAGAAAGAAAGAAAGAAAGGAAAAGAAAGAAAGAAGAAAATATCTGCGAGTAGTGGTGAATAGTGGTGCAGGTACCTAGTCCCAGCAATAACCCTGATGACAGCAGAAGGGAATGGAAGGAAAGAAGGAAGGAAGGAAGGAAGGAAGGAAGGAAGGAAGGAAGGAAGGGAGGAGGGAAGGAGGAAGAAGGGAGGCAGGATGGGAAAATGAAAAGAGAGGGGAGATGAGTTGTAGTAGGACTTGGGGGAGAAGGGAAGGAAAGAGCTAGAAATTGCTCAATAACAGCAAAGTGAGTGGAGAGGCGACTCTAGGAACATTATAGTTCCTATGCAGTGCCATGCCAGAGTTGCTCAGCCATAGCTCAGTGCAAAGTCTCTGTGCTAAGTCAGTGTGTTCATGTTCATTTTACATTATAATTAGTGACTCACAGAACTAGAATACATGCTGTCTTCAACAAAGCCTTACCCTTTATTTTAAGTGTGAAAAATGTCAGGCTAAAAAAGAAATAGTCAGGTGTATTGCACCGAAATAAAAGACTCTGGGATTGGGGGGAGGGGGGGTTATGTCCTAGAATATGATAGTAGAGGAAGACCTAGTGGGGGTGGAATTATTATGTGGAAAACTGAAAAACGTTATACATGTACACATGTATTTTACTATTGACTGTAAACCATTAATAACCTATAAAGAAATTTTAAAAAAGAATGAAAGAAATAGTCTTCTATGAAAGCAAACAATACACAGGATCCTATTTCCTCAAAGTATCTATGGTAGAAACAGCCATTTCTCTCAGGAATCTAGCCTCTAAAGTTTATTTCTCTTGTAAGAAAGAACATGAGTCTGAATCTCCATAGGGGTCCCATAAATGACTCAACATATTAAGCTACCAGGATTTCAGGGTCAAACTACAACAAAAGACCTAAGTTTTATTGTTCTGAAAGTCAGTCTTCTGGAAACAGTTGCCAAAAAGACTGAAGAATGAGAGCTGACTAGGAGTTCTCTGGTGACCTACAGAAAGGAAGAATTGAGAAAAACTGAGAGATTATTCAGCCCTGTGGTGGTGGTACATTGTGGCTAAATCATTCATATTCTTTGAACTCTAATAAAAAAATTCTCATCAAACAATGATGACATTTTCATCTCATCAAAGTTTAATCACAGGAGTATTGTAATTCTGATTTTCTTCACCTCAGTTCAAATTGAAAGTAATTGTCAGACATCATTTTAATTCTAACCATTACATCCCGTATTACATATTCCTCTTCACATGATTATCGTCCATTTTACTCTATAAAAAGCATGCCATTTTTTTCTATTATTCAAGCAGTTTTAAAATATTTTTGTCACCTACATATAAATAGTACATTTAAGACTCATTTTAAAAGTGCATATTACAGGGGCCAGGCGATGGCACACCTAGTTAAGCGCACACATTATAGTGTTCAAGAATGCAGGTTCAAGCCCTTGTTCCCCACCTGCAGGGGGAAAGCTTCATGAGTGGTAAAGCAGGGCTGCAGGTGGTCTCGGTCACTTTCCCACCCTATCTTCCTCTCCCCTCTCAATTTCTGACTCTACTCAATAATAATTTATTTATTTATTTATTTATTTACTCCCTTTTGTTTTCCTTGTTTTACTCTTGTTGTTATAGATGTCATCATTGTTGGATAGGACAGAGAGAATTGGAGAGAGGAGGGGAAGACAGAGAGGTTGATATCATGGTAGCATCTGCCACTTGGTGGCTGAAAAGCAACAAGATATAAAGCAGAACAAATGGTTTAATAATCAGGGAGCTAAAGGTAAGAATATAGCAGATGAGATTTGAGGTTTTCACGTTGGAAGAAGCTAGGAAGTCTATTTTAGGTATATTTTGAGAGCCTCATGACTTTACTAATTTTTGCCTAGGTCCAAGAACTAACATGCAGGTGGGCTTAAGTATTGTCTGGGAAGACTGTGTCAGGGTTGGGAATAGGTCCAGAAAGCTGGATCAAGGCTGAGAGTAGCTACCAAATATAGGAAAAGTATATACATACTAGGGGCAGAGCCAAGATGACGACTGGAAAGCAGCTGCTGGCATGAGCTCTGACAACAACTGCTAGAAAGCATTAGGATCCTGGCCTTCAGCGGGAAAAAGAAGGCATTCTAAGCTTGACACCAAGCAGGTGACTATAGCTCAATTTGGGTTAGAAAATAGAGCAAAAAGAAATGAAATATTTTTATTATTTCTCTCCCTCTCTCCCCCCATATCCAGACCCCGGGAAGCCTGGTCTAGCAGGCTCCCCACTGATTTTATTTCTTTACCAAGATTCCTGGCTCACCAGGGGTGCCATTCCAATCCTGCTCCTTTCTAAATACCTTGGCTATTTTTTTTACTCCTAGTAAGGGACTTAGGCCCAATTGACCAAAATTAACTCTCAGTATATGTTCCACTGCTAGGCGACTGGGTGTCTTACCCATTATGAAAGGAACTTGTCTTACACTTCATACCTCCTCTGTCCACTCTCCCCCTTCTCCCTCCTCCTAGCTAATTAAAAAAAAAAAAACACTATGCAGCTATCAAGAACAATGAACCCACCTTCTCTGACCCATCTTGGACAGAGCTAGAAGGAATTATGTTAAGTGAACTAAGTCAGAAAGATAAAGATGAGTATGGGATGATCCCACTCATCAACAGAAGCTGACTAAGAAGATCTGAAAGGGAAACTAAAAGCAGGACCTGATCAAATTGTAAGTAGGGCACCAAAGTAAAAACCCAGTGGTGAGGGGTAGGCATGTAGCTTCCTGGGCCAGTGGGGGGTGGGAGTGGGCGGGAGGGATGGGTCACAGTTCCTTGGTGGTGGGAATGGTGTTTATGTACACTCCTAGCAAAATGTAGACATATAAATCAGTAGCTAATTAATATGAGAGGGGGAAATCAATTGTATGTCTCAAAGTTTCTCAAAAGACAAACTGAATCTTTTTAATATATAGGCTATGTATTTGATATGCGGACTCTCTCAAAAGCCTAGACCAAGTAGATTAGAAGCTTCCAATAGCACAGCTATATACAAGATACTGGGTACTGTCCAGCAAACCATAACAAAGGGACTTTTCAAAGTTAACCCAATTAACAAATAATGTGATGATAATATTAACTATTGATTGTCTTTTTGAACCCTAAGACAGCAGGAACCTCACATCTTCACTATAGAGCCCCTACTTCCCCCAGTCCTGGAACCCTTGGATAGGGCCCACTTTCCCGTATGCATCTCCCAATCCAAACCAAATAACATTGCATCTGCCGATCACAACCTAACCAAAGCAACGACTGCTACCTCAACATGCTTCACCTCAGAATGTATCCAGAGACTTCACGTGTGGAATGACAACCCTTCAGCTTCATCACTAGGGTGAGACCTTTCCTTTAATAGTACACTCTAATTTGATCTCAGGTAGTTCACTTTCTAACAAAGTCCCATAACCTAGATATACACCAGTTTCTGTGAGAGAGAGCTTATGTGCACACGTATCCATAAACTACTGCAAAATATATACCTGAAAGCAGGACTACACTAGAGTTTGCAGTGAGTACCTCCCTAACACTTCCTCTCCACTATTCCAAGCTTGGGATCCATGATTGCTCAACAAATTGTTTGGCTTCATATGTTAACTCTCTTTTCAATCACCAGGTTCCAGATGCCACCAGGATGCTGGCTAGGCTTCCCTGGATTGAAGACCCCACCAATGTGTCCTGGAGCTCAGCTTCCCCAGAGTCACACCCTACTAGGGAAAGAGAGAGGCAGACTGGGGGTATGGACCGACCAGTCAACGCCCATGTTCAGCGGGGAAGCAATTACAGAAGCCAGACCTTCTACCTTCTGCAACCCTCAACGACCCTGGGTCCATGCTCCCAGAGGGATAGAGAATGGGAAAGCTACCATGGGAGGGGGTGGGTTATGGGGATTGGGTGTTGGGAATTGTGTGGAGTTGTACCCCTCCTACCTTATGATTTTGTTCACTAATCCTTTCTTAAATAAAAAATTAAAAAATAAATAAATAAATAAATAAAAATAAAAAAAAACACACAACTCTCTTTCGCTGCTCTTTTTTTTTTACTGTTTTCTTTTTTCTTTCATCTCTTTTTTCCCCATCTTCCTTTTTTCCTTCCTCTTCCTTCTGCTTTCTGAATTCACTGATACTCATTTGTGAATTATTCCAGGGATGAAATCTGACTCAGAGTGGACTCTCTTTGTGTGTCTCTGCTCTACTTCCCTTCCTCCTCTTGCTACCCTTAGAATTTACAGTGGACAGTAGATTTGCATAGTTGTCTATTCCTGCTATCCCTTTTCTCTTTTCTCTTTCTTTGCATTTGGATTTGGTTGCTATTTTTTCTTGAACTGGAGACATTGTAGGGCTAACTGGTATTGGTTAAACTGCTTCAATCCTTGCTTCAGTTACTATTGTAATTTCTGAGGGTGGTGATTGCATTTGTCATAAAGGTATTTAGTATAGCATGGCTTGTACACAAAACACAACAACTGAGGAAAAACAGAACATAAAAATAAAAAAACACATTAATAAACAAAATGGGTAGATCAAGAGCAAATAAAACTGCCACTACAATGAATGAAGACAAGAGACCAGAAGAAACTACATATCAGCCAGAAGTAACCATAAATGAGAAAAGTATGCAAGCAATAACAAACTTATTAATAACGGAGATGAAAACAACTTTGGAGGAAAGGGCTACTAGTATTAGGGAAACAACAGATGAGACCCTCAAGAAAAATACTAACTACCTTGAGGCAATTAGAGAACTGAAAGCTGAAATAAAGAAAGCAGCTGAGGGTAGGAAAAGCAGACTAGCAGAAGCAAAAAATAGAATTAGCCAGACAGAGGATGAGATAGAGAAAACTAAGAAAGAGATGAAATAGCTCAAAAAAAGATTGAGAGACACTGAAAACAACAGCAGAGACATATGGGATGATCTCAAAAGAAGTAACATTCGTATAATTGGTCTGCCAGAGGAAGAAAGAGAGGAAGGGGAAGTAAACATTCTAGAGGAAATTATAGAAAAAAACTTCTCAAACCTGAACAACAGAAAGGACATTAAGATTTGAGAGGCTCAGAGAGTCCAAAACAGAATCAATCCAGGCCTGAAGACACCAAGACACATCATAGTTACAATGAAAAGAAGTAAGGATAAAGAATGGATCCTAAATGCTGCAAGAGAAAAACAAAAAAATCACATACAGGGGAAAACTCATAAGACTATCAGTAGACTTCTCCACTCAGACTCTAAAAGCCTGAAGAGAATGGCAAGATATGTATCAAGCCATGAATGAAAAAGGCTTTCAACCAAGGATAATATATCCTGCTAGACTTTCATTCAAACTACATGGAGGGATCAAAACCTTCTTAGACAAACAACAGTTAAAGGAATCAACCATCAACAAACCAGCCCTGAAAGAGGTTCTAAAAAACCTCTTATAAACAAGAACATCACTATAATACTTGCAACATATCAGAACAAATAAAAATTTGTTGAACAATGGCACTACAATACATTAAATCCACAATATCAATAAATGTCAGTGGCTTAAACTCACCCATCAAAATGCACAGAGTGGGAGGATGGATCAGAAAATATAACCCAACCATATGCTGCTTTCAGGAAACCCATCTGACACAACAAGATAAACACAGATTTAAAGTGAAAGGATGGAAAACTATCAAACAGGCTAATGGAACACAAAAAAGGCAGGAACAGCCATTATCATTTCTGACAGAATAGATTTAAATTTAAATAAAGTAATAAAAGATAAGCAAGGGCATTACATAATGATTAGAGGATCAATCAGCCAAGAAGACTTAACAATTATTAACATCTAAGCACCCAATGAAGGACCATCTAAATACATCAAATAACCTACTCAAAGAACTTCAAAAATAGATCAACAGTAGTACAATAATAGTGGGAGACTTTAAAGACCCACTCTTACACTTATACAGATCAACAAAGCAGATAATCAACAAAAAAACAAGAGAATTAAATGAAGAGATGGTCAGACTAGACCTCTTGAACATTTTCAGAGTTCTTTACCCCAAAAAACTGGAATATACCTTCTTTTCAAATCCACATAACACATACTCAAGGATAGACCACATGTTAGGACACAAAGACAGCATCAACAAATTCAAGAGCATTAAAAGCATCCCAAGTATCTTCTCAGACCACAGTGGAGTAAAGCTAACATTTAACAACAAACAGAAAATTACTAAAGACACAATTTGGAAACTAAACAACATACTGCTTAAGAACCACTGGGTCAGAGAGACACTCAATCAAGAAATTCAAATGTTCCTGGAAATAAATGAAAATGAAGACACAACCTATCAAAATATTTGGGACACAGCTAGAGCAATATTGAGAGGGAAACTCATAGCCATACAATCACGTATTAAACAACAAGAAACAACTCAAATAAACGACCTTACTGCACACCTTAAGGACTTAGAGGAAGAGGAACAAAGGAACTCTAAGGCAAGGAGAAAGACAGAAATTACAAAAATTACAGAAGAAATAAACATCATCGAAAATAAGAGAACCATACAAAATATCAATGAAGCCAAATGTTGGTACTTTGAAAAATTAAGCAAGATTGACAAACCCCTAGCCAGACTCACTAAACAAAAAAGGGAGAAGACTCATATTAATAGAATTGTAAACGATATAGGAGCTATCACAACTGACATCACAGAAATCCAGAAAATCATGCAAAACTTCTATGAAGAACTATACACCACCAAGCTAGAAAATATGGAAGAAATGGAAGAATTCCTAGAAACATATGCCCTTCCAAAACTGAACCAAGAAGAAGTACAAAACCTAAATGCACCAATCACAGACAAAGAAATTGAAACAGTTATTAAGAATCTCCCCAACAAAAAAAGTCCTGGACCAGATGGCTTCACAAACAAATTCTACAAAACCTTCAGGAAACAGTTAGTACCCATACTTCTAAAGCTTTTCCATAAGATCAAAGAAACAGGAACACTCCTTTCTACCTTCTATGTAGCCAACATCACCCTGATACCAAAAGTAGATAGAAATGTAGCTAAAAAGGAAAACAACAGACCAATATCTCTGATAAACATAGATGCCAAAATATTAAACAAGATCTTGGCATACTGGATACAGTAGTATATCAAAAAGATTGTTCATCACAACCAAGTGGGATTTATTCCAGGAATGCAAGACTGGTTCAACATACATAAGTCAATCAATGTCATTCACCACATCAATAAAAGCAAAGCCAAAAACCACATGATTATCGTAATAGATACAGAGAAAGCACTTGACAAAATCCAACACCCATTCGTGCTCAAAAGTCTACAAAAAATGGGAATAGATGGGAAATTCCTAAAGATAGTGGAGTCCATATATAGGAAACCTACAGCCAACATCATACTCAATGGACAGAAGCTGAAAGCATTTACCCTCAGGTCGAGGACTAGACAGGGCTATCCACTATCACCATTACTCTTAAACATAGTATTGGAAGTTCTTGCCATAGCAATCAGGCAAAAGAAAGAAATCAAAGGAATACAGATTGGAAGGGAAGAAGTCAAGCTCTCACTGTCTGCAGATGATATGATAGTATACATAGAAAAACGTAAAGTATCCAGCAGAGAACTATTGGAAGTTATTCGGCAATGTAGCAAAGTGTCAGGCTACAAAATCAGTGTACAAAACTAAGTGGCATTTCTCTATGCAAACACTAAAAGCAAAGAAGAAGACATCCAGAAATCACTCCCATTCACTGTTGCAGCAAAAGCAATAAAATACACGTAACAATAAACTAGTGCAAAATATATACCTGAAAGCAGAAGTACACTAGAGTTTGCAGTGAGTATCCCCCTAACACTTCCTCTCCACTATTCCAACCTTTGGGTTCATGATTGCTCAACAATTTGTTTGGCTTTGTATGTTAACTCTCTTTTCAGCTACCAGTTTCCAGATGCCATCAGGATGCCGGCCAGGCTTCCCTGGACTGAAGAATCCACCAATATGTCCTGGATCTCCACTTCCCCAGAGACCCACCCTACTAGGGAAAGAGAGAGGCAGACTGGGAGTATGGACCGACCAGTCAAGGTCCACATTCAGTGGGGAAGCAATTACAGAAGCCAGACCTTCTACCTTCTGCAACCCACAACGACCCTGGGTCTATGCTCCCAGAGGGATAGAGAATGGGAAAGCTATCAGGGGAGGGGATGGGATATGGAGACTGGGTGGTGGGAACTGTGTGGAGTTGTACCTCTCCTACCCTATGGTTTTGTTAATTTATCCTTTCTTAAATAAAAAATAAATAAATAAATAAATAAAAATACCTAGGAGTAAAGCTGACCAAAGAAGTGAAAGACTTGTATACTGAAAACTATGATTCACTAATCAAGGAAATAAAAACTGATACCAAGGAATGGAAAGTTATCCCATGCTCATGGATTGGAAGAATAAATATCATCAAAATGAATATTCTCCCCAGAGCCATATACAAATTTAATGTGATAGACATCAAAGTTCCACCAAGCTTCTTTAAAAGAATAGATCAAAAACTAAAGTCATTTATCTGGAACCAGAAAACACCTAGAACTGCCAAAACCATCTTGAGGAAAAGAAACAGAAATGGAGGCATCACACTCCCAGAACTCAAACTATATTATAAGGCCATCATCATCAAAACAGCCTGATACTGGAACAAAAATAGTCACACAGACCAGTGGAACAGAATTCAAAGCCCAGATCTAAACCCCTACACTTAATGACATCTAATCTTTGATAAGGGGGCCCAAAGCATTAAGTGGAGGAAGGAGACACTCTTCAATAAATGGTACTGAGAAAACTGATTGAAACTTATCTCACCAGAAACAAAAATCAACTTCAAATGGATCAAGGACCTGGATGTCAGATCAGAAACAATCAAATACATTACCTGCACCTCAAGAACATCTTTGATGAATCAAACCCAATTGCAAGGAAGACTAAAGAAGAAACAAACCAATGGGACTACATCAAATTGAAAAGCTTCTGCACATCCAAAGAAACTATTAAACAAACAGAGAGACCCCTCACAGAATGAGAGAAGATCTTCACATGCCATACATCAGACAAGAGACTAATCACCAATATATACAAAGAGCTCAGCAAACTTAGCAACAGAAAAGCAAATGACCCCATCCAAAAATGGGCAAAGGACATGAACAAGACATTTACTTCAGAGGAGTGGGCTCCCCTATGGAAGTTGCATTTGAAATGAGATTTGAAGATTGTAGTTAGGATTAATTAGGAAAGGGAAGAGGGGGAAAAAGATAAGAAATTGTAGCCGTGTGACAACAGCGCTTGTAAATCATTATGTCTTCAGTAGTGACTCGGGAAAAATAATAACATGAAGACAGAAATTAAATTCACTACAAATAATATAATAATGTAATATAATAGCAAAAATCATCAAACAGCCCAAAACAGACCTTGAAGAAGTACAAATTATAGACACTTTACATGTATTAAGGAACTAATTCTACATTGAAATACCTCACTATTTCATAATTTAAATTTCACAACTACAAGTATTATCCATAAAATACAAAAAGAAAAAGATATACACATTTAACAGTAAAATCAATTGCCTTTGGCATTATCTTCTTTTAAAAATATTTTATTGGTGATTTAATAACGATCAACAAGATTGTTTGATAAGAGGGGTTCTATTCCACATAATTCCCACCATCAGAGTTTCATATCCTATAACAGGAATCAAAATGGTGACTTGAAGACAACACCTTGGCATACTTTCTGCAAAAAGGCTGCTTTAAACCCGGGAATTCCACGTAAGAGCAGGATTTCCAGGGCAGAATCTCTAGAGGAAGGGAAAAAGAGAAACCACGGTGTAACATTATAAGTCATCTATAAGTTGATAAAGGCTGCTAAAAGGGACAAAGGAGAATGGAGTGGTGGCAAAGTGGCTTCAAATATCCCCCACTTCAATTTGAACACATAGAGACTTCATCTCATAGGCAGTGGCAGTGGTATCACATTAGAACAATGGCTACAGCCAGTACTGAGTCAGACCAAAATATTATTTGTTTCAGATATCTCAGACTAAACTAGAGGTCACCCCATACCATACCAGAATAGCAATAGCCAAGACACAGACTACAAAAGACACCAAAAGTAAAAAAAAGATCCACTACAACAATGAACCTGGACAGGATCCCAGAAAAAATTTCCAACAACTAAGAATGAGGAAAGCATTCAAACATGAACTGATGACTTAGTCACAGGAGTGAGGGAAGTTTGGAGGGGAAATACTACCAAAAATAGAGAAATAACAAATGAGACCCTGAAAGAAAACACCATCTCAAGGTAATGAGAGAAGTGAAAACTAAAATAGCTGAGCTAAAAGGCTAGCTAGCAGAACAAGCTAATACTATAACTGAGCAAGGTAAAAAAAAAAAAAAAAAAGCTGAACTAAAGAATGAATCTGAGGGGAAGGGAGAACAGAATAACAAAAGCAGAAAACAGAATTAGCCAGACTGGAAATGAATTAGATAAAAACTAAAAAAAAAAAGTAAAGAAACTCAAAAACAGATTGAGAGACACTAACAAACAACAGCGGAGACATATGGGATGACCTCAAAAGAAGTAATATACACATTATTGACCTACCAGAGGAAGAAAGCATCCTAGAGGAAATAATAGAAACACCCTAAACAATAGAAAGGACACCAAGCTTCAAGAGGCCCAGAAAGTCCCAAATGGAATTATCCCAGACCTGAGGAAACCAAGACACATCATAGTTACAATGAAAAGAAGGGTAAAGAAAGGATCCTGAAGACTACATGAGGAAAAAAAGGCATATACAGAAGGAAACCCATAAGTTATCATCAAACTCCAAAGTTTCATATCCCATCCCCTCCATTGGAAGCTTCCCTAATTCTTTATCCCTCTGTGAGTGTGAACTAAAGATCTTTATGGAGTGTAGGAGGTGGGAGGTCTGGCTTCTGTAACTGATTCTCTTCTGGGCATGGGCATTGACAGGTGGATCTATACTTCCAGTCTGCCCCTATCCTTCCTTAATGGTGTAGGGCTCTAGGGAGGTGAGGTTCCAGGATACATTGGTGAGGTCCTCAGCCCAATGAAGTCAGGTTGCCATCATGGTAGCAGCTGCAACTGGTGTCTGAAAACATTAAGATATAAAGCAGAACAAATTGTTTAATAACCAGAACCTGAAGTTAAGAATATATCAGATGAGATTTGGGGTCTTCATGTTGGAATAAGCTAGGAAGTCTATTTTAGGTATTTCTACCTGCAGCCCTGCTTCACCACTCTTGAAGCTACCCTGCTGGAGATCCTTCCATATGGTAACTTGAACCCAGCTAAAATATTGAACAAAGTTCTAGCCAACAGGATATAACAGTATATTAAACAATATTGTTCATCATGACCAAGTGGGGTTTATCCCAGGGATGCAAGGTCAGAAATCAATCAACGTGATCCACCACACCAATAAAAGTAAGACAAAAACCACATAGTCATATCAATAGATGCAGAGAAAGCCTTTGACAAAATACAACGACACTTTATGATCAAAACACTACAAAAAATGAGAATAGATGGAAAATTTCTGAAGATAGTGGAGTCTTTATATGGCAGATCTACAGCCAACATCATTCTCAATGGTGAAAACTGGAAGCATTTCCCCCAGATGAAGTACTAGACAGGGCTGCCCACTATCATCATTATTATTCAACATAGTGTTGGAAGTTCTTGCCATAGCAATCAAGCAGGAGCAAGGAATTAAAGGGATAAAGATTGGAGGACAAAAAGTCAAAATCTCCCTATTTGCAGATGGCATGATAACATACATAGAAAAACCTAAGGAATCCAGCAAGAAGCTTTTGGAAATTATCAGGCAATACAGTAAGGTGTCAGGCCACAAAATTAACATTCAAAAGTCAGTGGCATTCCTCTATGCTAACACTGTTAGAAGAAGTTGAAGTCTAGAAATCAATTCCTTTTACTATAGCAACAAAAACAATATAATATCTAGGAATAAACCTAGCCAAAGAAGTAAAAGACTTGTATACTGAAAATTATGAGTCACTACTCAAGGAAATTGAAAAAGACACAAAGAAGTGGAAAGATATTCTATGTTCATGGGTTGGAAGAATTATCATTGTCAAAATGAATATACTACCGAGAGCCATATACAAATTTGGTACTATCAGGGCAAAAAAAGGGAATAAAATAATTTTAAAAAAAAATTTAATGCTATCCCCATCACGATCCCAACCACATTTTTAGGAGAATAGAACAAATGTTACAAATGTTTATCTGGAACCAGAAAGGACCTAGAATTGCCAAAATAATCTTGAGAAGAAAGAACAGAACTGGAGGCATCACACTCCCAGTACACTCAAATTGTATTATAAGGCCATTATTATCAAAACTGTTTGGTACTGGAACATGAATAGACACACTGAGCAGTGGAACAGAATTGAGAGCCTCAGAGTAAGCCCCCACACCTATGGACAACTAATCTTTTACAAAGGTGCTCATACCATTAATTGGGGAAAGCAGAGTCTCTTTGACAAATGGTGTTAGAAAAAAATGAGTTGAAACACTCAGAAGAATGAAACTGAACCACTATATTTCACCAAACACAAAAGTAAATTCCAAGTGGATCAAGGACTTGGATGTTGGACCACAAAGTATCAGATACTTAGAGGAAAATATTGGTAGAACTCTTTTCTGCATAAACCTTAAAGACATCTTCAATGAAACAAATCCAATTACAAAGAAGACTAAGGTAAACATTAACCTATGGGACTACATCAAATTAAAAAGCTTCTGAGAAGCAAAAGAAACCACTACCCAAACCAAGAGACCCCTCACAGAATGGGAGAATACCTTTACATTCCATACATCAGACAGGAGGCTAAAAACCAAAATGTATAATGATCTTGCCAAAAGCAAGAAAGGACCCCATCCAAAAATAGGGAGAGGACATGGACAGAATATTCACCACAGAAGAGATCCAAAAGGCTGAGAAACACATGAAAAAAATGCTCCAAGTCTTTGATTGTCAGAGAAATGCAAATCAAGACAACAGTGAGATACCACTTCACTCCTGTGAGAATGTCATACATCAGAAAAGGTAACAACAGCAAATGCTGGAGAGGTTCTGTGTTCAATGGAACCCTCTTGCAGTGCTGGTGGGAATGTCAATTGGTCTAACCTCTGTGGAGAACAGTCTGGAGAACTCTCAGAAGGCTAGAAATGAACCTACCCTATGATCTTGCAGTTCCTCCCCTAGAGATATATCTGAACCCAACAAACCCATCCAAAATGTTCTGTATATACATATGTTCTTAGCTGAACAATTTGTAATTGCCAAAACGTGTAAGCAACCCATGTGTCCAACAACAGATGAGTGGCTGAGCAAGTTGTGGTATATATACACAATGGACTACTACTCAGCTATTAAAACTGGTGGCTTCACCGTTTTCAGCTATAGACCAATTTCTCTCCTCTCCGTGTGTTACAAACTCCTTGAGAGGCTGCTTCTGTCATGTATTTCTCATCTTACAGAGAAATTCCTATCACCCGCCCAAGCTGGTTTCCGCCCAGGAAGATCTACCTGCGAACAAGCCCTGGCCTTCTCAACTTACATTGAAAATGGATTCCAGAAGAATTTAAAGACGGGTGCTGTCTTTGTTGATCTCACAGCAGCCTATGACACGGTCTGGCACCGTGGTCTCCTAGTCAAGATCTCAAGATGCCTGCCTCCATGGGTGGCCAACACTATATCGTTTCTTCTCCAAAACAGAAGATTCCGGGTGCATCTGGGTGACAAGTCTAGCAGATGGAGACTTGTCTCAAGTGGCCTCCCCCAGGGCTCTGTTCTGGCTCCTACGCTATTTAATATTTACATCAATGACCTCCCAGAAACTTCTTCAAGGAAGTTCATCTACGCCGATGACATCTGCTGTGCAACTCAGGCATCAAAGTTCGACATCCTTGAGGAAACACTCACGAAAGACATGTCTCTGGTATCTGATTACTGTAAAAAATGGCGACTAATCCCTAGCACTGCAAAAACGGTATCATCTGTTTTCCATCTACACCATGCCTCGGCCTCGCGTGAGCTTAATGTGCAGCTTGGCGACACGAAAATCCGGCATGAAGCCCAGCCAGTCTATCTTGGCGTTACTCTCGATTGCACTCTGTCATTTCACGAACATCTCATAAAAACTGCAGCAAAGGTGGGCGCGAGGAATAACATCATTGCAAGACTGGCCAGCTCCTCATGGGGCGCGAGCGCTTCCACACTACAATCATCATCTCTGGCATTATGCTATTCCACTGCAGAATACTGTGCCCCAGTATGGTTCCGTAGCCCCCATGTCCACTTGCTCGATTCCAAATTATATTCCTCCATGAGGATAATTTCTGGAACCATCCTTTCCACCCCGGTTCCATGGCTGCCAGTCCTTAGCAACATTGCCCTGCCAGATATTCGTCAGGATGCGGCATCATCTAAGTTCTTTTCCCACGTCTACGCTCGACCGGACCTGCCAATATAAGCAGATATCTTTGCCCACCCTGTCCAACGCTTGACGTCTCGTCACCCAATCTGGTCTCCTACGCCTACACTGAACTTCTCTGTTCCAGACTCTTGGAAACAGAGTTGGCAGTCAGCTGAGGTAAAGAACAAACACCTCATCACAGACCCCTGCAAGCGTCAACCCGGCTTTGACCTAGCACGTTATGACTGGGCCCTCCTCAACAGCTATCGAACAGGCCATGGCCGGTGCGCTGCTATGCTCCATCGCTGGGGAGCCAGAGACGACCTGAACTGCCCCTGCGGCTACAGACAGACTATGACCCACATAGTCAATGACTGCCACCTCTCCAGATTCAAAGGAGGTCTCGAAATTTTACATCAGGCTCAACCTGACGCTGTTGACTGGCTACAGAAGAAGGGCAAACGCTAGAAGAAGAAGAAGCCAATCTTGGACTGACCTTGAAACATTCATGTTAAGTGAAATAAGTCAGAAACAGAAGGATGAATATGGGATGATCTCACTCTCAGGCAGAAATTGAAAAGTAAGATCAGAAGAGCAAACACAAGTAGAATCTGAACTGGAATTGGCATATTGCACGAAAATAAAAGACTCTGGGGTGGGAGGGTGGGGAGAATACAGGTCCAAATAGCATGAGAGAACCTATTGGGAATTGTACTGTTATATGGAAAACTGGGAAATGTTATGCATGTACAAACTATTGTATTTATTGTCGAATGTAAAACATTAATTCCTCGAAGATTAACCAGTAATAGATAATTTTATACTAAAATCTGGTCTCTGAACAACTAGTTTCTAACTTTTAGTAAAATTTTCCTTTAATTGTATTAGAAATCTTTGGGGGTAGCCCCCTCTGCTCCCCCCAAACACACATAAACACGCATACATTTTTCTCCTGAAACAAAGCAGGCTTAGTAGCAACAACTATAAATATCTTGATATCATAACAAGCTTGAAAGATTGCAATGACTTCCTAGGAAGGTAAAGAGAAGGAACAACAAAAAAAGAAGAAGAACCTGATTTGGATAATTGCACTTATGGAATCCACAAGAGATTTACATTTCACTTTTTTTTTTCTTTCACTTTTCAACCATTTTGAGAAGACATCCCCCAGAGGCCTAGTGTTAAGGATCAGGATGCAACTTACAGACAGTTGAAATGATGCTGATGACAATAAACAACAATAGTAATCAGGAGAAATAACTATGATGATAGTAATAATCCTGGAGGTGCCATCAAAGCAAAATGTTGCCATGGAAACTGAGGAACTAGGGGGTGAGGGATATAGAAAATCTTTTACAATAAGATGCTGCTTCCCGCAACTTCGGAAATAAAAGCTCATGCACTGTATCCTAAAGAAGATTCAGATAAACAGCAATCTTTTGTAATTATACACAGCAGAGTTATGGGAAGGAATGCCTCACTAAGATCAGAAAGGATGTGCCTGGGTGAGGGGTTCACATGTTTGCTTGTAGGTTCTGCCTCAGAGAAATAGCTGCACAACATCTTTTATATGGGGAATTTAGACCAGCTGCACTATAAGGAATATCCATGGTGAAATGAAAATGTTCCAGAGATGGTTTTTCCTTTCCATTTTCACAGCTGTCCAGACAGTTCAAGTTTAATAATGGCACACATTGCTGTGAAAGGCACAATAGAGAAACTTTCTGAGTCCCAGGATTGAAATGTGAACTGGTATAAAAATCTCTCCAGCTGGTTCCAAGGGCATAAAGAAAATGCTAGCACAGAAAGAGGTCAAAAAATCCATCTGGATTGCTTTTGAGCTTGACAGTTCTATCTTTGGAGTGTTTTTGTTTAAAAATATTTATCACAATGTTAGATAGGTAGATATGAAATTATTCTTTGTAGTAGGTTACACCCTCACTAATATTAACAAAGAAAATTACTGTCATTTCCTGGTATGAGTCTTTCTGAATGTGGACCAGGAGATTACTTCAAAAAGCAAACAAGTCAAGGAGAAGCTGGGTCACAGGAGGAGTGCCAACCATGCCAGTCTTAGGGCTCACTTCTAAGAGAACCAAAGAAAATCTCCTTGAGACTGATAGTTTCTGTAAGTGTAATTCACCATAGAGTTCCAGCGACTGGTGGCTGGGTGGTGGTATACCAGGTGGAGCCCATGTGTTATCATGCAAGAGGACAGAGTTCAAGTGCCTGGGTCCAACCCGAAGGGAAAATATTCTCAAGTGGTGGAGCAGTGCCCCAGGTGCTTCTTCTCTCTATCTCTTTTTTTAAAAATATTTTTAAAAATATTTATTTATTTATTTCCTTTTTGTTATTTATTTATTTCCTTGTTGTCCTTGCTTTTATTGTTGTTGTCATTATTATTATTGTTGCTATTGATGTTGTCATTGTTGGAGAGGACAGAGAGAAATGGAGAGAGGAGGGGAAGACAGAGAGGGGGAGAGAAAGACACCTGCAGACCTGCTTCACTGCCTGTGAAGTGACTCCCCTGTAGGTGGAGAGCCCGGGGCTCAAAAGGGTTCCTTACACTGGTCCTTGCACTTTGCGCCACGAGCACTTAATCTGGTGTGCTACAGACTCCCCTCTCTCTATCTCTCTTATGGAAAAAAAGACTAGCAGGACAAGTCGAGTTATGCATGGAATAAGCCCTAGTGATAATCCTAATGGCAAAAATAAGTATCCCAGATATTGGTATCTGTAATGACCAGTGATAGTTGGTCAGTGACCTGTTGACGATTATTTCACCAGCAAGACCAGTCTTCCCTTGCCACAAGTTTATACTTTATATCATTTTATAATTTTCTACACTCTACATTCCTTTTTCCTTCTATGAGACAACAGATACACATTTCTCTTTTACTTTTTCTGATGTGAATGACTATGCTGTGACATTAGAAGCTATCTGCTCTGCAGTGTGGAAGTAGACCTGCTCAGGGAAAAAAAAAATTTAAAAATAGCCAATGTATTTGCATGTTCATTGTGCTTTCCTTTCCAAGAACTGAAAAAGTTAGATGGGGTATTGTATGCTTTTACCTAAATGATTAACAGTGAACAAATCTTCACAATGATACTCTAATAAAGTCTCCTTAATACCACCATTGTTGAAGCCAACTACAACTGCATTTAAGTCCCAGCTTAACCAGCTACCAGCTATAGTCTTTTTCCCTCTGTCCTTCCCTTGCTCTTTCCTCCCTTCCTCCCTGCCTCACTTCCTTCCTTTTCTTCCTATATTCCTTTCTTTTTGCTGTTTTTATTTGTTTGTTTTATTAGTTTTTTGTTGTTGTTTGTTTTGCCATTTCTAGGATTTTACTGCTCCAGGATGATTTTTTCAAATACTTTTTATATATTTCATTTGAATTAGAAAAATAAAGATGTAGAGAGAGACAGCAATGCTTGCTTTGGTTTATAATGGTATCTGGAATTGAACCTAGGACCTCTGATCTTCCGCCATGAAAGTCTTTTATATAACCAGTATGTTGTCTCCCAAACCACTTCAGATGAGTTTTTTTTCCCAGCTAGAAAGAGAGAAGAAGAAGTGAAAAGAGGGAGTACAAAAGACTAAAGCACAGAAGCTTCCTCTAGGGCAGTGAGGTTTGAACCTGGGTCAAGCACAAAACTTTATACAAATAAAACATCTCACCAACCTTTGGATTTTTATCTTTCATTTATTTATTCATCTATCCGTTTATTTTTATTTTCACGAGGGTTATCACTGGGGCTCAGTTCTGGCACTATGCATCTGCCCCTCCCAGCAGCCTTTTTTTTTTTCTAAACAGACAACTGCAGACCAGCTTCACTGTGAGTGAAGTGTCCCCCCACCCCCAAAGGTGGGCATCAGGGGCTTGAACCATTGCCCTGCCAGCCCTTGGGATCTTTATCTTTCTAAACACGTATTCCTCCTTCATAAAACAAGCATGATGACCTCACTAAAAATGTTGTAAGGATTAAATTAAACATATATTGTCATGTAATTTTTAATTAACTTTTTTCTTTTACCAATGCCACTATAACTGAATTGAGGAAATACTGATTCACAGTGCTTTTTTATCACAGGATATTGCCATGTCATTTTCACAATAAGCACTTACTATTTTATTACATGTGGCAGTGAACATGTGGTAACTTTTGCTTTTAAAGAATATTATAAATGTATTGCATTTTTGTTCATATGATAAAAAGAATAAGGCAGTATCCCCTCTGGTTTTACATATTCTTTTTTTTTTTCATTTTACTGGCAGGTCAGGGGCCAGGCAATGGCATACCTGGTTAAGAGCACACACCACAGTGCACAAGGACCCGTGTTCAAGTCCCTGGTCCCCACCTGCAGGGGGAAAGCTTCATGAGTGGTGAAGCAGGGCTGCAGGTATCTCTCAGTCTCTCCCCATCTCTATCTCCTTCTCTTCTTTTAATTTTTTTGTCTCTATCCAATAATAAATAAATAAAGCTTAGTTTAAAACAACAATAACAACTACTGACAGGTCAATGGTTTACAATGTGATTGTTGACACATGAGCAGTTTGTCTTCTCCCCAGGGCTGGTGTCTTCAGGACACTCTCATCCAGCTTAGGTCCCTTTCCGTCATCAGACACAAAGACCCCAAGGCCCTCTTCCTAAAGCCTCCTACCCCAGAGTTTCTACTTTGATGCAGTGCACACCACCCAGCCCATGTTTCGCTTTATGTTTTTCCTTTAATGTCTTCGCCTCTTAAGTTGTACCTACAAGTTGAGGCCAAGTGGTGGCGCACCTGGTTAAGCACACACATTACACTGTGCAAGGACCTGGGGTTCAAGCCCCTAGCTTCCCACCTGCAGGGAGAAAGCTTCACAAGTGGTGAAGCAGGGCTGCAGGTGTCTCTTTGTCTTTTTCCTCTCTATCTCCCCATCCCCTCTCAGTTTTTCTTTTTCTCTATCCAATAAGAAATAAATAAATAAATTTTTTAAAGTTGTACCTACAAGCAAAATAACTTGGTATTTGTCCTTCTCTTTTTAGCTTATCTCACTTAAAATAATGCCTTCTAGTTCCATTCAAGATGAAACAAAAGACGTGACTTCATCATTTTTAATAGCTGAATAGAATATATATATATTAAACTATATTTATTTTTATTTTATAGGACAGAGAAATTAAGAAGAAATGGGGATTGAGAGGAAGAGATAAAGAGATAGAAAGATGCCTGCAGCACTGCTTCACTACATGTGACACTTTCCCTCTTTAGTTGGGGGCCAGGGGCCCGAATATAAATCCTTTCACACAGTGATATACACTTAATCAGTGCAGTGGTGACCCATATATATATGTAATTTCAAAACTTTATTAACCACTCATTTGTTCTTGGGAACCTGGGTTGAGAAGATCTCTTTTCACTTTTTTTTTTTTTAAACAAGAGCACTCCTCAGCTCTGGTTTGTGACGGTGCAGGAGATTGAGCCTAGGACTCTAGATCCTCAGGCATGAAAGTCCCTTTGCGTAACTATTATGCTATCTACTCCTACCCCAAGAAAATACCTTTTTCCTAATGAAAAGGTGACATATCCACTAAAGCCAGGACATCTCCAGAGGAACTGCAGAAGAAGGAAGTAAGTTGCATGCCATCAACCCTGAAAAGAGAAACTTCTGACTTTCCTATAATAATCTTTGCAAGGGAGTCAGGTGGTAGCACAGTGGGTTAAGCACATGTGGTGCAAAGTCCAAGAACTGGCATAAGGATCCAGGTAGGAGCCCCTGGCTCCCCACCTGTAGGGGAGTTGCTTCACATACAGTGAAGTAGGTCCGCAGGTGTCTTTCTCTCCCCATCTCTGTCTTCCCCTCCTGTCTCCATTTCTCTCTGTCCTATCTAACAACAACAACAATGAAAAACAACAAGGGAAACAAAAGGTAAAAATAAATAAAAAAATTTTTTTAAAGATTCTATAAATAATAATAATAATCTTTGCAAATCTACACTACTCTAAGAGTGTCTACTGACAAAGTAAGGGGGTGGGGAACTTCCCTAAGGACATGAATTCCCTCTCATTGTTGCATCTCTGAAGGATTTGACAACAAAGAATAACCATTTAAAAAAAAAGAATACCCATTATCCCAATTTGAAATTACTCTTGAATCACCAACTTGGGTCTTTATTTCTTCTGAAGTCTCACAAAATGGCTACTTCCTCTAAATGCTTTCCTGATTTAATTTTTAATTTTACAAAAAAAAAAAAAAGGAATATAGACCTCAGCCCCTTTCATCCCTGAGGATTTAGTTATCACATTTACAAGTCGCAACGGGTCCCCTTGAAGTAGTATAAAGCACATATTCAGTTAGCAAAGTTTTTGCTCCTCAAGTCTCTTTGATTTCACTAAAAGCAGTCGCTCAAAGGACATCTTGTAAGCTAGTATCCCAAACAAACAGACTAGCATAAAGTAGGAGAGATTTGAATTCTAATAGATTTTCCTCCTTGAAATAAGCTTTATAGTAAAAGTTGTGATGTTGAAAAAAGATTTTCAAAAGTGGTGTTGCAGAGACTTCAAAAAGACTTAAAAATCAAATATAGTCATCAAGTAGTGGGAGTGTGGTCAGATGTACACAAAATCATCTCAGTCCTCTGTGCTTTCATTAAGATTTCTCTTTCACATCCTCTGAAAGCTAGTGTCACTGGGGTGAACAAGCACCTGAGGAGGCTTCTGAAGGTTCCCAGTCAAGGTTGCTCCTGTCATTAGGCAGAACAGACAGTAGCCTGGAGCTGGGGAATATTGGAAGCAATGAAAATATATAGTGACTGGATCTTCTGTGACTGACTGCAGGCTTGCAGGCACCAACATTTTCCAACCTGGGGCAGTAAAAGTCTTCATCTCCATCTTCCCATTCAATCACAGTCATACAGTATTGATTTCCAACATTAAATCACACTGTTTTTTTTTTTACTTTTATTGTGTAACACGGAAATTGCCTATTGTTTATAATGTATATATCTCTTAGAAAAAAGGTAAAATAAAATTTTTAAAAACCTAGGAGTCTGAAATACCATGCACCTACATTGTTTAAGCACAGAGATTTCGTTGGTTGCTATAGTTCTATTGTCTGAATATAGACTTACAGACTCTGTAGGACAGTATCAGGATTAGTGTTTTCATTTGGCCACTGGGGCTTGCACATTGCAGTTCCACTACTCTGAACTGACAGCTATACTTTCAATCACAGATAGAAATAGAGAAGGAGGGAGGGAAGGAAGGAGAGAGGGAAGAGAAAGAGGGAGAGAGATCGCAGCAACACTCCACTGCTTGTGAAGTTTCTCCTTGTGCATGGTGTTTCCAGCTGGTACCAGAGACTCAAACCCTGATCCTCACTGGGGGAAAAGTGTGTGCTCACCTGGGTGCACACAGACCAGATTTGAGAGGATTTTATCTTACAAAGGTTGAAAGGCAAAATAATATTTAAGAGTGACTATTCTGCATGTGATTGCAAGTGCACGGGAGAGCTACTCATTCATCTACAACTACTGCCATACTTAATAACAATGATTAAGAACCCCTCTTTGGGGTGCCACCAGGTGGTGGTGCATCTGGTTGAGTGCACATGTTACAATGTGCAAGGACCCAGGTTCGAGCCCCTGGTCCCCACCTGCAGGGGAAAAGCTTTGTAAGTGGTGAAACAGTGCTACAGCTGTCTCTCTGTCTCTTTCCCTCTCTATCACCCCCTTCCCTCTCAATTTCTGGTTGTCTCTATCAAATAAAGATAATAAAAAATTAAAAACTAAAAAGAACCTCTCTTTTGGTGGAAAGATATAGCATACTCATAGATTGGAAAAATTAGTGTCATGAGGAGAGGCGGTGGCACACATAATCATGTTCAACCACTAAGGTGGTAACGCCCATAGATCCTCATAATTTTCTGCCACCAGCCCCTCCATCTGTTTGTCTGTTTACATTTTATTGAGGGGTTAATGGTTTACAGTTTGTTTGCAGGCACATGGGAACAGTGTCTCATGTCTCCATGATAGGTGTCTGCAGAATACCCTTATCCCTAATTTTGGTCCTTCTCCATCATCATCATACAACAGTATCCCGTGGCTCTGTTCATCCTCTTCCAACTCCTCCTTTCCCAGAGTCTTTTCTTCTGGTGCAGTAAAGTCCACCCAGTTCAGGTTTACTTTTCTGCCCTTGTTTTTTAAGTTCTTTTTAAAAAATATTTATTTGTTTACTTATTCCCTTTTGTTGCCCTTATTGTTTTATTATTGTAGTTATTATTGTTGTCGTCATTGTTGGATAGGACAGAGAGAAATGGAGAGAGGAGGGGAAGACAGAGAGGGTGAGAGAAAGATAGACACCTGCAAACCTGCTTCACAGCCTGTGAAGTGACTCCCCTGCAGGTGTTTTCAGTCTAAGCAGTCACTTCCCAGTCTGCTGCTTCCTTACAGCCAATGTTAGCTATTTCATGACAGGAGAGGGGGGGGAGGGGGGGAAGAGGTGGAGAGAGGGAGAGGGGGAGAGGGGGAGAGGGGGAGAGGGAGAGAGGGAGAGAGAGAGTGAGAGAGAGAGAGAGAATCTGATATGTTTCACAGAAATGTCAGTCACTTTCACCTTTTTAAATTTTTCCAGGTAATATTGTACCCACCATACAGGCAATGTAGGTGCAGTTTCAGAGTGGGGAATGTTGGTTAGGCAGCACCACCTAATGGCTGTTGGACAGAATCTGTATCCTCTACTTTAAGATCAAAGCTTACTGTAGCATTTTTTCCTACATGAGTTTTAAATACTGGCAAAAAAAAATTAAAATTCTATCATTTGTTATAAGGTCAGAAGAAACTCATTATAACTTATAAACTGATAGGAAGGTTACTAGCCACCAGCAGACTTATGTAGAATCAAATAGTCTCACTACCAGAAGTTCATAACTTCTGAGTACCACAACCATTAGGACAGTGTTTAAGGTCACTTCTTCTGATACCTGTTATACTCAGGCAAGACAAAATGAAGACATTTTAGAATAAGCCCATGTTTGGTTATAACTTAGAATGTGGCTGACAAATAACTTCATGGAAAATACAGGGTAAGATTCCATTTCCCAAGATTAAGTGTAAAGGGCATAATAATTAAGCTAAGGGATCATACCCCATTCTTCTCATTGTTCACATAAATCTAGAAGAAACGGCTTTCTGCGGGACATCTACTCTAACCAGGAATTTACATCTCCAATAGACAGCAATGTTTACTTATGCACCAAGATATGAGAGGGATGTTGTTTTTCGGGGTGAATTCATTAAAAAAAAAAAACCTTTCCATTTTATTGCTCTTGTATATATTATTTTCCTGGAAGAAAAGAATGGTCAAATCAGATGAACACAATGAAATATCCACTTCTCCTGTCCTTTTCCTGCTGCTGTTCTTTTTGCTGCTGATTCCAGTATTTGTCTTCAAGGCTTTCTACTCCTTAGTCTTTACCTCCTCATTCAATCTCCTACTATTCCTGCCCCATTTTCTCTAATATGTTCTGAAGACGCTGGTTTCCTAGACCCTGTTCACCCACCTCCACAACCTCCTTTCCAACATGAAAAATCCTACCTTGCTGTCTTACTTTTATCAGTCATTTTACTTTTGATCTCCATTTTGAGAAGCAAGCATGTTTATGGAGAGGGCATAGAAGAAGTCATATCTCGGGGGTTGGGCGGTAGCACAGCAAATTAAGGGCACATAGCGCAAAGCCCAAGGGCCAGTGTAAGAATCACAGTTTTAGCCCCCAGCTCCCCACCTGCAGGGGGGTCGCTTCACAAGTAGTAAAGCAAGTCTGCAGGTGTCTATCTTTCGCTCCTCCTCTCTGTCTTCCCATCTTCTCTCCACTTCTCTCTGTTCTATCCAACAACAATAGCTATGGCAACAATGAGGGTAACAAAATGTGGGAAAATGGCCTCCAGGAGCCGTGAATTCATGATGTAGGCACCGAGCCCCAGTGATAACTCTGGAAAAGAAGGAGAAGGATAAGGAGGAGGAGGAGGAGAAGGGGAAGGGGAAGGGGAAGGGGAAAGGGAAGGGGAAGGGGAAGGGGAAGGGGAAGGGGAAGGGGAAGGAAGACCTATCTCTGAAGGCCTATCTCTGAGTAGACTGGATCTGAAACATATCCACACCATCAAGTTCTGTCTTTTCTTGATGTACTGAGCAGTCCTAACCCTTATTCACTGACCCTAATTGTTCTCTATAGAGTCTCTTAGTTCTTTCCCATCCTAGATCACCATCAAACCACAACTTATTTACCTTATTATTTAGTAGCTGAAATGATAGCTACCCTCAGCTTTTAAAAAATTTAAACATGTTTCATGAGCATATGCAATTTTAGTACTCCAGGCCACAATTTTGTTCAGATAGTGAGACAGAGAAAGAGAGGGATAAGAAGTACACTAACTCTTCCTCTGCTGCCATGAACCTCCTGTGTGGTTCCAGGGCTCAAACCCAGGTTGGGGACAATACAATGCTGGCATCTTACCAGGTGAATTATCTCTCTAGATGTCCTCAGTTTCTTTAAAAAAATAGTTTTTATTTATCTTTTTATAGAGACAGAGTAATTGAGAGGGCAGAGGGAGAGGGAGAGTGGAAGAGGGACAGAGACACACCTGCAGCACTACACAACATGTGAAGTTGTTTTCCTGCAGGTGGGGACCAGCTGCAATTTTATCTCCCTCAATTATCTACCCTAACATTAAAATTCACCCACTTGGAGTCCTGAGATTCCCAAACAGACATAATGGGCCTAGACCTCAAACAAATCCCTCTCTCCATTCTTATTGGTCATTCCTATCAAGAACAACACAATAGACCCCTTTGTGGGACCCCATAGGACCTTGCCCTCAACTTGGATCAACAATAGTAGAGAGTGTTCCATCCTCCGAAGGGAGACTGGACAATATACTCTATGCTACACCTGAGTAAGATGGATCCTGATATTGGGAAAGCTTGGAACGTTCCTACTCATGACCACAGAATGTGAGCTTATATCTATAGGGATGCAGAGGTCACATAGGCTCCTAAGCTGAATATGGGACCCAGATCAGATCAAATCAAAGGGGTTTACAGTCAATAATATTTATATACCTTTCCCATATTTGAGAGCTACTCTCTTCCCTGATCCAGCTTTCTGGTCCTTTCTGCAGCCATGACATCACCTCTCCAGACAATAATTAGGATCTACCAGGATCTATCTATACTTCAGGCTCAGGCAAAACAAACAAACAAACAAACAAAAAAACACTAGCATAGCCACAGGACCTTTGGAATATGACTAAAATGTGCCTACTAGCTATCTACAAAATGGAGACCCTCCCCCAACTCTTCATCTGCACTATTCCAACCTTTAGGTCCATGATTGGTCAACAATTTGTTTGGCTTTTTATGTTAACTCTCTTTTCAACCACCACGTTCCAGATGCTACCATGATGTCAACCAGACTTCCTTGGACAGAGGACCCCCACCAATGTGTCCTGGAGCTCTGCTTCCCCAGAACTCTTCTGCACTAGGGAAAGAGAGAGACAGGCTGGGAATATGGATCCATCTATCAATGCCCATGTTCAGTGGGGAAGCAATTACAGAAGGCAGACCTTCAACCTTCTGCATTCCACAATGATCTTGGGTCCATACTCCTAGAGGGTTAAAGAATAGGAAAGCTATCAGGGGAGGGGATGGGATACAGAGTTCTGGTGGTAAGAACTGTGCGAAGTTGTACTCCTCTTATCCTATGGTTTAGTCAATGTTTCCTTTTCATAAATAAAAAAAATATTTAAAAAAGAAGAAAAAAATTCACCCACTTTTGATTTCCCCTTTTAAAAACCCATTCAACTATAATTGTCTTTGAAGGCTAGCTCCTTCTCTTCTGGTTTTATCCCACTCCCCTTCCTCACACACAGATACTTAATTAGGATCTGATGACTTTCTTCTTATTTTATATCTTTGTTTTCCTTTGAACTTTTTTTTGTTAAAATAAAGACCCATTTCACTTGTCTCCTTTGCCAGGCTTTTGGAAATAATAGCTGTGATTCATTGTTACAAAGTCCCTCCTTCTAGGGCTGGGGAGATAGCATAATGGTTATGCAAACAGACTCTCATGCTTGAGGCTCCAAAGTCCCAGGTTCATTCCCCCGCACCACCATAAGCCAGAGCTGAGCAGTGCTCTGGTGTTTCAAAAAAAAAGGAAAACAAAAAACAAAGTCCCTCCTTCTCTTTAACATTGTAATCATTGACTATTGGGTTTTCTTTTCATATAAATATATATATATATGTGTATATATGTAATTTTTATTTATAAAATGGAAACACTGACAAGATCATAGCATAAGAGGGGTACAATTCCACACAATTTCCACCCCCAGAACCCAATATCCCATTCCCTCCCCTGATAGTTTTACTATTCTTTATCCCTCTGGGAGTATGGACCCAGGATCATTATAGGGTGCAGAAGGTGGAAAGTCTGGCTTCTGTAATTATTTTTCCACTGGACCTGGGCATTGGTAGTTGATACATAATCCCAGCCTGTCTCTCTCTTTCCCTAGTGGGGCAGGGTTCTGGGGAGGCAGGGCTCCAAGGCACATGGTGGGGTCTTCTGTCCAAGGAAGACTGGTTGACATCATGGTAGCATCTGGAACCTGGTGGCTGAAAAAGAGTTAAGATATAAAGCAGAACAAATTGCTGACTAATCATGTACCTAACGGCTGGAATATTGAGGATGAATATTTGAGGTCTCTGTTTTGTCCTCAGTTTGAATATTGGGTTTTTTACTACTGCCCAGTGGCATTCAGTTTCTCTAAAACACTGATAGATACCTAGTAATGAAATATAATGACTATTCATTAGTCTTCCTATGGTCTTTCTTGTTTTTCCTATTTACTCATTGCCCATTTTTGTTTGTTTTTAATTGTTACCAGGGCTTATTGCTAGCACTGTGACTACACTGCTTCTAGTGGCCTTTTTTGCCCTTTTTTCTATTTTTATTTTTTCTATTTTTATTTGCTAGGGGTAGGGGAGGTACAGAGGGAGTGAGAAAGACAGACACCTGCAGACCTACTTCATTTCTTCCCCCCAACAGGTGGGGACCTGGGACTTAAACCCAGGTCCTTGTGTGTTGCAATGTGTGCGTTCAAGTCACACTGCCCTGTCCCTACCAGTTTTGTTTGTTTATACTGACTTCCAAGACCTTATATTCTTTTTTAAAAATATTTTACTTTTTTTATCATGTAGAGACAGAGAAATCAGTAGGGAAGGAGGAGATAGATACTTGCAGCACTGCTAAACTGTCCTAAAGCTTCCTTTCCCTATCCCACTCCTACAGGTGTGGATAGAGGGTTTTAACCTGTGTTATTGTGCATTGTAATATGTGTACTCTACCAAGTGTGCCACTGGCCAGCTCCCAGGACCTTAAATTTCTAATTCTCCAATTACTGTCCCCATTCCTTTTACCTTAAAAATGTCTCCATGAGAGAAGCAGATCACATGTAAGCTGGAACAGGCTCAGAGAAGACACACACATACCAGATCCTGAGCCATGGAGCTATCCACCAGGTTCCAGCTGTCCACCAGTTTCCATGATGTCAACCAGACTTCCTTGGACAGAGGACCCCCACCAATGTGTCCTGGATCCCTGCTTCCTCAGAGTCCTACCCCACTAGGGAAAGAGAGAGACAGGCTGGGAGTATGGATCAACCTATCAATGCCCAATTCATTGGGGAAGCAATTACAGAAGCCAGACCTTTCACCTTCTGCATCCCACAATGACCTTGGGTTCATACTCTCAGAGGGTTAAAGAATAGGAAAGGGGAAGGGTTGGAATACAGAGTTCTGGTGGTGGGAACTGTGTGGAGTTGTACCCCTCTTATCCTATGGTCTTGTCAGTATTTCCATTTTATAAATAATTTTTTTTAAAAAGAAAGAAATGCCTCCATGGACCAAAATGGGAAACACAAAATGAAACTTTGACTGGATGTGGTATATTGCACCAAAGCAAAGGACTCTGAGGAAGAAAGGCAAAGGAGGGCCACTGGAGTCTTGGTGTAGGATGGTGGAAAAGGACCTAGGTTGGGGAAGAGAATGTTCTGCAAACACCTATCACACAGAAATGTGAAGTTGTACCCATGTGTCAACTAGTTGTATCTTGGGTCAAGAACCCAAGCTGTATTATAGGACATCCCATCCCCCACTATTGTGGCTAAAAAATAATTACCTCTGTGATATTCATATGCCCAGCACATGGGTCAGAGAATAATGCAACTAAAAATCTGCTTCCATAGAGCAAACATTCTAGGAATAGAATCATTTAATCATAAGTACCTATCAATTTTACTAGAATTACTCCAGTCAAGAGCTCTGACTCTCAAAGACAAATTTATCCATGTGTTACAAAAAGAAAAAAGAAAAGAAAAACCCTAAAATTTAGGGGGTAGGAAAAATAGCTTACATAGATAATACACTGCTTTGCCATGTGTGTAACTCAAGTTCAAGTCCGGCCCCTGTCATATTGAAGGAAACTTCAATGCTATAGTATCTCTCTCTCTCTCTCTCTCTCTCTCTCTCTCTCTCTCTCTCTCTTTGCCTTAAAAAATCATTCTGTAGTTGTGAAGCCCTGGCAATGGCAACAAAAACAAACTTCCCAGTGTTTACAAAATATTTTGGAATAGGAATACCTAAAGAGAAAAGTATCCTGCACATTTCTATCTAAGCGTATTCTATAATTTTTCCACACATACAAAGCCAAATTCACAGGGAATACTAGTGAGAAGTTTCCACTAACTCAAGCTTAATTCATCATCAAAACTATAAACACAACTCAATGTACATGCCCTGCAGACAGTAGGTCAATAATGTCAGCACTCACATGAAGGATAACCCTAGCAAAGGACAGATTAATCTGGAAAAAACACAACATACCTTTCATTTGTCCAATATAAGTTTCTACACAACCGTAAAACAAGATCTCTTGACAATTAGGAGACAGTAAGGTAGGAGTTAGGAAGAGGATAATTGAAACTCCAAGTGTATTGAGACAAAGGGTAAGACTCAGTGGTACTCTTGCTGGCTGCAAGCTAGTGAATCCCCATGTTCTACAACCGATAGATAATACTTACTTCCTTGGCACTGATGTGGACCATTTATATCCTCCTAATGTGATCTGCTACTATCCCACTAGTGATCATACACTGATATTAGACTGTTCTTTGGGGCGGGAGGTGTCGTTTGTCATTACTAAGTGCCATAGACTCATTGCTTAAATAACAGAAACTTATTTTCTTACATTTTAGGCGGTAAACATCTACAGTCAAGGTATTGGCATGACTGTTTTTTTTTTTCCTGAGGTGTTTCTCCTTGGATCACAGATCTCCATCTTGTTCTTATGTACTAATATAATTTTTTGTCTGAACTTACCTAGGTTCAATTTCCCTTCTAATAAGGAAACCTGTTATATAGAACTACGACTCACCTTACTAATTTCAGTGTGATTTAATTACATCTTTAGAGGCTTTGTCTCCAAATGTGTTCATATTCTGGATACCAGAGGTATCAACATATGAATATAGGGGTGGACATGGGGAGGACAGGGGAATACTTCAGTCCATAAATTATATGATATGTTCTGTCTTCTTTTTTATTTTTATTTTATTTTATCTTATTTATTTCCTTTTGTTGCCCTTGTTTTATTGTTGTAGTTATTATTGTTGTTGTTATTGACATTGTAAGATAGGACAGAGAGAAACGGAGAGGGGAGGGGAAGACAGAGAGGGGGAAAGAAAGACACCTGAAGACTTGCTTCACTGTCTGTAAAGCAACTTCCCTGCAGGTGAGGAGCCGGGGGTTCAAACCAGGATCTTTACACCAATCCTTGTACTTTGCGTCACTTGTGCTTGACCCACTGTGCTACTGCCCAACTCCCATGTTCTGTCTTCTTATCTCTGACTTTGGCAATTAATCTTACCTGTCATAGGAATAAGGAGACTAATGACTACTTTTTATTGGGGGATTAATGTTTTGCAGTAAATAGAGTTTTTGATACTTGTGTAAAATTTCTCAGTTTTCTGCAAAAGTCTCTCACCCCCAGCATCTCATCTACCATCATGCAACAGGACCTAAAAGCCCCCAGAGTCCTTTACTTCAGTACAACACACCAAGCCCAGTTCTACTTTGTGTTTTCCCTTTCTGTGCTTATTTCTCAAATTCTGTCTATGAGCGAAATTCTCCCATATTTATTTTCTTTTGGGCTTATCTCACTTAACATGATTCCTTCAAGCTTCATCCAAGATGAGGTGAAGATAGTGAATTCCTCACTCTGAGTAGTGTTCCATTGTGTATATAGACCACAACTTTCTCAGCCACTCATCTGTTGTTGAACACCTAGGTTGCTTCCAGTTTTGGACTATTAAAAATTGTGCCCAAACAGAAGTAGACACATATATTTTTGGGTGGGTGTGTTTGGTTCTTTAGGATATATCCCTAGGAGAAGAACTGCAGGATCAGAGGGTAGGCCCACCTCTAGCCTTCTGAGAGTTCTCCAGAATATTAGACTAATTTAATTCCCACCAGCAGTGCAGGAGGAGGATCCTTTTGTCCCCACAACCTCACCAGCATTATTGTTGCTACCTTTTCTGATATATGACTCTCTCTCTCTCTCTCTCTCTCTCCCATTTTTCTCTCATTTGATAGGGGAGGAGGAAATTGAGAATTGAGAATTGAGAATGAAGGATGAACCAGAAATGGATAGAGAAAGAGTGATACCTATAGCACTGTTTCACCCTCATGAAACATCCCCCCTGCAGGTAAGTGGTCAGGAACTTGAACCTGAGCCCTTGTGCATGGTAATATCTGTGCTCAGCCATCATCTAGCCCTGTCAAGTTCCTTTAACTTCATGCTTTCTCTAATATTGCCAATATGAATGATCTTATAGTAGAATTATCAATGTCTGTATCAATTCTTAAACTAGAATCTATATGACCAAGATTTTGGTTAAACATTTTTACACAAATATCTTTTTTAAAAAATTTGAAGGACAATGAAAGCCAGTGTAACTTTTCAGAAAGCTAACTGTTGCTGAGGACTTATTCTGATGCAGTCTCCGCCCCCAGGTTTTTCTATGCTCCGCTAAATCCTAGAGTGCCCCCTTTCAACCAATCCTGGCTCTGCCCCCAGGTTTTTCTATGCTCCGCTAAATCCTAGAGTGCCCCCTTTCAACCAATCCTGGCCCTACACGTCACCCCTGGTTGTCGCCCAATAAAAAGCCCCCTCACCCCTTCCTTCTCTCTCTCTGGGCTCTCGGCTCTCCCTCTCTGAGGTCTCGCTCCCTGCTCTCCCCCCGTGGTCGGCCATTGCTGTCTGGCTCCACGTGGTCTGAACCAAACCTCCCCCCCCCATCCTATAATGAAGATCTGTGTACCCCTTTGCTCTGGACGTCCGCTCTCTTCTCCGCGGTGCAGCCCGACACCAGACCACCTCAACAACATCTGGCGCCCAACGTGTTCCGTACCCACACCACGCCCGGCCTGAGGTCTCCGAAACCATGACAAATAATATAAAATGTAATCATAAATGAATAGGAAAGATACATCCCCCAATACTCAGTTGGTCAAGGCACCAAACCTCTTCTTCTATAAAGCATTCAAATCAGATGCCCTGCTAACCACGAGAAGCGGATTGTTTGTGTTTCTTTACAGGAATCCCGGAAAAACCATCTGAACCCCTGCACACCCTGACGTCACTCACTAGATGGCACGACTACCGTGGCACACCCCCCGAAACCCTAGATGTCACTCAACGCGATCTGAAGAATCTGATTCGCAGACTCCAAGGACAGAACCTTTTTACTGCCTGTCTGCCTTTCCTGCTTTTGCTTTGACCTGTCACGTTTTGGCGGTTCCAGCTCACAATCTACAGAAAAGCAGAATTCCAGAGGCTGACCTTCCTCATGCAGCATTTCATCCCCTGCCATTTCTCCCCCAGTCGCCTACTTTGGACTGAGACTTCTATCGGACTTGCTGGTATACCCTTCGGACACTTTAGACAATTTTACAGCAGCTTCCTTCCCTTCACGTTGCTGGTTTTTCATAGACTGATCCTGAGTAATTCATAGACTTTACAGACTGTTGCCTTGAGGACTATACAATGCCAAATAGCCCCTCTGTTTGGTGGGTCATGCCTCCCGCCTCCCCCTCATTATGTACCCTTGCCCCTTTCCCCACCCAAACAGGGAATGCTCCTTTACACACCAATCCTTCCCTTCACACCACACTGGCTTTTACTTCTCCCCTTCGTGTCCCTTCCTATTTTGTTATGTCATGTAGGCTTATGCCCAAAAGGTTTCTGCCCCATGATAGTCTTTTATAGACTTTGTACATCTTATGCTATTACTAGGTAGAAAGATAGAAAAGATGTAGAGATATTGTGAAGAGATGGTTGAGCAGGCTGCGCTTAAACCTATGAGATGAGTCTCTCCAGGTTAGTCTCTCTCTCTAAAGAGGGGTTGAGCACAGGAAGACGCATAAATCTCACAAGGTTGGCAGCCATTTAAGCCTTCCCTTCTCCACAGAAAGTCCTACATCTTCCCACCTGAGCATGGCATTCCTCTAAAACATTTAAGCCTGCTCCATTTTTCTTTACTGTGTCCATTTAGATATAAAGGGATAGGAGGAGATGTTGCTGAGGACTTATTCTGATGCAGTCTCCGCCCCCAGGTTTTTCTATGCTCCGCTAAATCCTAGAGTGCCCCCTTTCAACCAATCCTGGCCCTACACGTCACCCCCGGTTGTCGCCCAATAAAAAGCCCCCTCACCCCTCCCTTCTCTCTCTCTGGGCTCTCGGCTCTCCCTCTCTGAGGTCTCGCTCCCTGCTCTCCCCCCGTGGTCGGCCATTGCTGGCTGGCTCCACGTGGTCTGAACCAAACCTCCCCCCCCCATCCTATAATGAAGATCTGTGTACCCCTTTGCTCTGGACGTCCGCTCTCTTCTCCGCGGTGCAGCCCGACACCAGACCACCTCAACAACAGCTAACTTCCAGAAAAATGTACCAGGAACAATCCCTATTTAACCCAATTTCTTTCAACTTCTTCATGTAAAATATTGTGCAATGAGAATTTATACTCTGACTGATAACCCTGAGGCACTGTAAAATTCTTAATCATCAAAAATGCAATTATGCTCACTATACTGTAATTACTATGGGAAGAAAGTGCACTCATATATTTCACAAAGATTTTTCTATATAGAAGTAATAGTAGGTTATGTGAGTTAGATGGGAGAGATTCTAATTAACTTTCAATTAATCAGAAATTCAAGTAAGCAGAAAACCCATTTCTTAAAACATTCTTTGAGCATTTGATATGTGCCAAACACTAAATGACTTTACTTGAATAAGAAAGATCATTTTCTAAATGATAGGTTGAACACCTTTTAGGAAATACAGTTTAACAAATGACTCAGTTCTGGATTTGCATAACAAGAAGGGTCACATATAAATATAAAACACCTTGAATTTTTAGATATTTTAGACATCTAAATACAAATGAAATATCCAATAATAGCTTCAAAATTTAATCTTTAAAAAACTTAACCATAGCAGACTTTGAACATCTCGCCTTGTATAGTGCAAAAAAAAAAAAAACTTCAACTCAGATTGATTTAATACAGAAAATTTAGTTGAACTGTAGCTGAACAAGCCAGATGAAACCATAGTGGAACTGTACACAGCAACTGGGAGAATGTCAAAGGTAGAGTTCTCTCTGTCTCTTCCTGGTGCTTACTTTTTCTTAAAATTGACAAAAAAAAATTTTTTTCATCTTCATGTTATCACACCCTATCAGCCAGAGACTGGAAGAAAAGAGAGTATCTCTTCCTGTTAGTATTAAGGATCTTTTTTTTCTTTTTCTTATCAGAAACCCCAGCATATGTCCATCAGGTCTTTTTTTGGTCTTGACTGATTTAAGGGTACTTCTCTGAAACAATCATAGTGTCCAAAGGAACAGGGGTAGTCAGGACTGGGTGGTGGTGCACCTAGTTGAGTGCACATGTTACAATGTACAATTACCCAGGTTCAACCCCCAGTTCCCACCTGCTGGGGAAGAGGGTGGGGAGAGGAAGCTTTCTGAGTGAATCAGTGCTGCATCTATTTCTCTCTATATATATATCTCCTTTCTTCTCAATTTCTAGTTGTGTCTATCCAATAAATAAATAAATATAATAATTTTTTAAAGTAAAAGAAGTATTCTCATAAACTAGGTCAATTGGGGGCCACCCTAGAACCAAAGGTTGGTTTAATCTTATCAATGAAAGTGAGAGAAAATGGCTTCCTCGAGTTAAGTCATGGTGTTCTCCAGAAGAAAAACAAAAGACCAGTGGCTATAATGTCAGTGAATGCCTAAGTAGACCCACTATCTCTGAAGGTTTTGCTCTTGCTTCTCAGTCTTGCTATTTGGGTCATCTGTAATTTTTCCATCAGACAGTTTGTAACATGTTTATTTCAAAGCATTTTTATAAGGAAGGTGTAGGTAAAGAAATTTTGGCAGGTTTAATTTCCTCAAAGTTCTTTAGAATCTCCATATATTGTATCAAAGCATCAGGCAACCTAAGCACTGGTCTCAGTTGCTCTTTGGGGGGAAAAAAAGTATAAAGGAACTATATAGTCACTGAAAAGAGAAAATTCAAAGACTCTCTTAACAGCAATGGCTATACTGAGTGTGTGCTTATTGAGAGGCAGGTACTGTCCTAAACCCATCTTGACTCAAATCTTCACAATTCTAGGAAGTTGGTCCTGTGATTATTCTTTTTTATTCTTTTATTAGTGATTTAATATTGATTTACAAAATTACAACATGACAGGGGTATAATTCCTCGCCATTCCCACCACCAGAGTTCTGGGTCCTCAGTGCTCCACTGTAAGCTACTATCGTCCTCCTGAGGTTGCAGCTATGGGTTAACTATCATCTATACTTGCCCATTTTAAAAGTTCCATCTTCTCTTCCTTGCCAAGTAACACATATATGTATTACTACATCTAAATGTCCCTTCCTCTTTCCTCCCTTCGCGCTGGTTCCTGATGGAGCTGGAATTCAGAACCCTCTGGTCATCTTCTGTCTATCATTCCCCTACCCCAACTGAAAGTGTGGGTCAAAATTATTTTTGTGTGAGGAAGCTGCTGCAGGGAGAGGCTTAGTGACTAGTCCCAGAAGCACAATGTGAAAAGATGGCAAGACGCTGGTTTTTCAGTCACACCATATAGTGAGAGGAAGAAGAGATGATGACCAGGACTTTATTCTAGAGTGTGGCTTACTGGCTTGCCTGTTCGTGGCAAGAGTATTCCCAGGTTTGATAATTGGTGCCATCAATTAAATTTCTCCAGCCCAGTTTCAGGGAAGTGTATTCTGTTTTACTAGAGTGAGAACATACAATGCCCTCGAAGTTTAAGGTCAGCCTCTTGCCAGCCAATCACGAGTAACCTTTAGTGACTGGAATGGCAGTGTCATTGCAGCAGAGTGAAAATTTCTCTGCAGTAATTGAGAAACTAGAATAAGTGTCCAGTGCAAAGAAATCTTAGCATCCTTCAAGGAGATGTTAAGAAAGTAGTAGTTTCTTTGACAGTTGTCGCTACCCTTATTATTGTTAACTGCACTTTGAAATTTGTCCCTCTGGCCAGTTAACCTGGAAAAGGAGAGGTTACACATAATTAAAGGAAAAGTGCTAAATTAGCAGATGCTGAGAATTCTAGCAATTGCCATGATTCCATTTTTTTAACTATTCTTCTGTACTTTCCCCCAAACATTGGAAGGCAAAGATGGCACACAATAATTATTGCCCATTAGATTAATTCTCTCAACCCACTGATAATGTAGTTAATTCCAAAAAACAGAAACTTTGGTTCAAACTGACTTCAGGCTTTCATATGCACTTGTGTAAATGCCAGTGGAAACCCCAGCAATGGTGGGCTGGGTGGTGGTGCACCTGGTTGAGAGCACATGTTGCAATGCTCAAGGACCTGGGTTTAAGTCCCTAGTCCCCACCTGTGGGGGGAAAGCTTTGCAAATGGTGACTCTGTGCTATGCTATAGGTGTCTCTCTCTCTCTTTTTTTTTTTTTCTACAGGTGTCTTTTTTCCTCTCTGTCTTCCCCTTCCTCTCAACTTCTGGTTATCTCTATCCAGTAGTTAAATAAATAAATATATAAAAATATTTTTTAATCCAGCAATGAAATGAAGAACTAAAGCAATGGGAGCAAGCAGCTTGGAAACCACAGAGGGCAGAGGAAATCCAAATGAACAGTCCATGCTCGTACTAACCAAATGTTCAAATGAAGAGAAGCAAGGGAACATAAAACCCCCAGGTGCCAGATTCCAAGCAGGCTTCTGAGATCTTAAATAGTGAGCAGAAAGGCTCCAGGAATGCCCAGGAAGTCCTGCCATGGTGGCACAGCCTGCTTCCATCGAGCCTAAATGATTGTTGGTTGCAGTGTGCCATCTAATGGTAATACCAGTTGCTTCTCGCTTAAGTGTTTGCACTTGTGAAAAACCTGCAGATGCTCTCCCACTTTAATGTAAGCATAAATAATCTTGCTGCAGTAATAGGCAGTAGCCTTGCTTTAGTTTTTATGACTCTAATGAAGATCTTGGATATGATTCTAAATCTAAAACTTGGATTAAATCTCCACTAGATGTGATGACAGCTTGGTAAATGTGCAAGTACACTGCTGCGCTTGGATAGGGCCCACTTTCCCTCAGGCCTCTCCCAATCCATATCAAATAATATTGCATCTGCTGATCACAACCTAATCAATGCAATGATGGCCACCTCAACATGCTTCACTTCAGACTGTGTCCAGAGACTTCACATGTGGAATGACAATCCTTCAGCTTCATTACTCGGGTGAGACGTTTCCTTTCATAGTATACTCTAATTCCATCTCAGGTAGCTCACTTTCTAACAAAGTCCCAAAACCTAGATATACATCAGTTTCTGTGAGAGAGAGCATATGTTAACACGTATCCATAAACTACTGCAAAATATATACCTGAAAGCAGAAGTACACTAGAGTTTGCAGTGAGTAGCCCCCCTAACACTTCCTCTCCACTATTCCAAGCTTTGGGTCCATGATTGCTCAACAATTTGTTTGGCTTCATATGTTAACTCTCTTTTCAGCTACCAGGTTCCATATGTCATCAGGATGCCGGCCAGGCTTCCCTGGATTGAAGACCCCACCAATGTGTCCTGGAGCTCAGCTTCCCCAGAGACCCACCCTACTAAGGAAAGAGAGAGGCAGACTGGGAGTATGGACTGACCAGTCAACATCCATGTTCAGCGGGGAAGCAATTACAGAAGCCAGACCTTCTACCTTCTGCAACCCACAATGACGCTGGGTCCATGCTCCCAGAGGGATAGAGAAAGGGAAAGCTATCAGGGGAGGGGGTGGGATATGGAGATTGAGTGGTGGGAATTGTGTGGAGTTGTACCCCTTCTACCCTATGGTTTTGTTAATTAATCCTTTCTTAAATAAAAAAGAAATAAAAAAGAACTTTCAAAACCCATGTTCAGTGGAGAAGCAATTACAGAAGCCAGACCTTCCACCTTCTGCATCCCATAATGACCTTGTGTCCATACTCCCAGAGGGTTAAAGAATAGGAACGCTATCAGGGGAGGGGATAGAATATGGAGTTCTAATTGTGTGGAGCTGTACCCCTCTTATCCTATGGTTTTGTCAGTGTTTCCTCTTTATAACTAAAACAATAATAATAAGAAAGAAAAAAAAAGGGGGTTAAGAACTTAATGAAAAGTGATACAAGGTAAATCTGCCATGTCTGAATATGGTGGAAAGCTGACAGGTTAAAACAAGAAAGCAACACCACCAGTGTCTGTGGCTCTACAGTTCCACCCATTTGGCAGGTGTTGAAAGGGGACAATATCTGCTGAAGCAACCCTGTTTTGCAGCTGTTGCTTTATGTTCTATATGCATGGCTGGTGCATATGTGCATGCATTCCTATAGAGAATTAAAAATTGTTCAAGATGGAGGATGAATAAGAAGATGATAAAGCTGAGATTTTGTTTGTGACCAAGGGATCCTAGTAGCAAAACTGAAACGGAAATATTCTTTTCTTCCATTATATAGTCTCCTGTACAACTGCTTTAGCAACAGCTGCAGTGACTTTATAGTAAATGCCTCAAAACAGGGAGAGAATGAGGCCAAAAAACACTGATAAATCAACTTAAACATGAGTTGACTTTTCACCATTGCACTTTTTAAAAATTTTTGTTTATCTTTATTTACTGGATAGGAACAGCCAGGAATCAAGAGGGAAGGGGGTGATAAAGAGGGAGACACCTGAAGCCCTGCTTCACCACTCGCAAAGCCTTCCCCCTGCAGGTGGGGACCGGGGGCTCAAACCCAGGTCCTCGCGCACTGTAATACGTGCACTCAACCAGGTGTGCCACCACCGCGCCCCTTCACCATTGCACTTTTAAACCTCTCTTGCCACACTGGTAAAAGCTAAATGCTCAGACCACTGTTGGTCACTGTTTAGATATGAGTGTCTTACAGACTAAGCTAATCATCCAAGATGTACAAGCTCTATTGATACTGTGACAATATGCAGTCGTCTCATTAGTAAATGTGCATGTGACATTGCTAGAGGCAGAAGCAGCTACACTGAAGAAAAGCTAGGCCATGTGGAGCATGACTGGTATTTCCAATAAATAAGGAAACTAAAATTAGTGGAGGCTGAGAGCCAGGGAGAGGAATAGTGGTTACAGTGCCTTGCCATGAGTTGTGTCTGCAGTTCTGTACTAGCCCTGGTCAGACTTGTTATTCATCTTTCAGAGCAGCACAGGACGCCCACACTGTGCTGAACCCCAGAGGCTGAATGAAAAGGTCAGTAACTAGGTTCTTGTCTGCTGTGTACTTCCCTGAGTCAGAGCTCATTTCCCTGCCCTTCCAGATAGGGAGAGTAGATGGTTGGAACTTAATTTGTTCTTCCATGAGCTGAAGAAGCCCTTGTCTATATGGTTGGACTTAGAGGTGATTAGGCTACAATATGGACTTGCTTTGAATATTGTTTCATAAAGACTATTTGGAAAAGATTAAGAATTGTCAATTGCTTCAAAGGTTGCTCTTGGGGTCTAACTTGGGCAAATTTGTTATTTTTTTAAAATTATTTTATTATCTTCATTTATTTTATTGGAGACAGCCAGAAATTGAGAGGAGGGAGAAGTAGAGAGGGAGAGAGATAGACACCTGCAGACCTGCTTCACCACTTGCAAAGCTTTCACCCTGCAGGTGGGGACTAGGGAATTGAACCCGGGTCCTAGTACACTGTAACATGTGCACTCAACCAGGTGCGCTACCACCCAGCCCTGTGAATTTATTTGTTTTTTTTTAAAGAATTTCTTTATTGGGGTATTAATGGTTTAGAATCCACAGTAAAATACAGTGGTTTATACATGCATAACATTCCACAAAAAAAGACAACCCTACTCTGCCATCATGTTTCAGGACCTGAATCCACCCCCCAAAAAAACCAGAGTCTTTGACTATGGTGCAGTACACTCACTCAGTCCTGGATTATTTATTTATTTATTTATTTATTCTTTATTGGGGAATTAATGATTTACATTTGACAGTAACTACAATAGTTTGCACATGCTTAACATTTCCCAGTGTTTCATATAACAACACAACCCCCACAAGGTCCTCTATCATCCTTTTAGGACCTGTATTCTGCCCCCCACCAATGCCCGAGTCTTTTACTTTGGTGCAATATACCAGTTACAGTACAGGTTCTACTTGTGTTTTCCCTTCTGATTTTGTTTTTAAAATTCTGCCTGAGAGTAAGATCATACCATTTTCATCCTTCTGTTTCTGACCTATTTCACTTAACATGAATTTTTCAAGGTCCATTCAAGATAGGCTAAAAATGGTGAAGTCACCATTTTTTATAGCTGAGTAGTATTCCATTGTGTATATACCACAACTTGCTCAGCCACTCATCTATTGTGGGACACCTGGGTTGCTTCCAGGTTTTGGCTATTACAAATTGGGCTGCTAAGAACATGTATGTACACAGATCTTTTTGGATGGATGTGTTGGGTTCCATCATGTCATATGCAAATAGAGAGAGTTTGACTTCTTGTTCTCAGATCTTTATTCCTTTAATTCCTTGTTCCTGCCTGATTGCTATGGCAAGAACTTCCAACACTATGTTGAATAATAATGGTGATAGTGGGCAGCCCTGTCTAGTACCTGATCTGAGGGAAATTGCTTCAATATGAACAACACCATTGAATATGATGTTGGCTGTAGGTTTATAATATATGGACTGCACTGTCTTTAGAAATATTTTATCTATTCCCATTTTCTGTAGTGTTTTGATCATAAAGGGTTGTTGTATTTTGTCAAAGGCTTTCTCTGCATTTATTGATATGACTATGTGATTTTTGGTCTTGCTATTATTCTTCTTCTAGCGTTTGCTCTTCTTCCGTAGCCAGTCAACAGCGTCAGGTTGAGCCTGATGTAAAGTTTTGAGACCTCCTTTGAATCTGGAGAGGTGGCAGTCATTGACTATGTGGGTCATAGTCTGTCTGTAGCCGCAGGGGCAGTTTGGGTCCTCTCTGGCTCCCCAGCGATGGAACATAGTGGCACACCAGCCATGGCCTGTTCGATAGCGATTGAGGAGGGCCCAATCATAATGTGCTAGGTCAAAGCCGGGTTGATGCTTGCAGGGGTCTGTGATGAGGTGTTTGTTCTTTACCTCAGCTGACTGCCAACTCTGTTTCCAAGAGACTGGAACAGAGAAGTTCAGTGTAGGCATAGGGGACCAGATTGGGTGACGAGACGTCAAGCGTTGGACAGGTGGGCGAAGACATCCGCATATATTGGCAGGTCCGGTCAAGTGTAGACGTGGGAAATGAACTTAGATGATGCCGCATCCCGACAAATATCTGGTGGGGCGATCTTGCTAAAAACTGGCAGCCATGGAACCGGGATGGAAAGGATAGTTCCAGAAATTATCCTCATGGAGGAATATAATTTGGAATCGACCAAGTGGACGTGGGGGCTACGGAACCATACTGGGGCACAGTATTCTGCAGTGGAAGAGCATAATGCCAGAGATGATGATCGTAGTGTGGAAGCGCTCGCGCCCCATGAGGAGCTGGCCAGTCTTGCAATGATGTTATTCCTCGCGCCCACCTTTGCTGCAGTTTTTATGAGATGTTCGTGAAATGACAGAGTGCAATCGAGAGTAACGCCAAGATAGACTGGCTGGGCTTCATGCCGGATTCTCGTGTCGCCAAGCTGCACATTAAGCTCACGCGAGGCCGAGGCATGGTGTAGATGGAAAACAGATGATACCGTTTTTGCAGTGCTAGGGATTAGTCGCCATTTTTTACAGTAATCAGATATCAGAGACATGTCTTTCGTGAATGTTTCCTCAAGGATGTCGAACTTTGATGCCTGAGTTGCACAGCAGATGTCATCGGCGTAGATGAACTTCCTTGAAGAAGTTTCTGGGAGGTCATTGATGTAAATATTAAATAGCGTAGGAGCCAGAACAGAGCCCTGGGGGAGGCCACTTGAGACAAGTCTCCATCTGCTAGACTTGTCACCCAGATGCACCCGGAATCTTCTGTTTTGGAGAAGAAATGATATAGTGTTGGCCACCCATGGAGGCAGGCATCTTGAGATCTTGACTAGGAGACCACTAGGAGACCGTGTCACAGGCTGCTGTGAGATCAACAAAGACAGCACCCATCTTTAAATTCTTCTGGAATCCATTTTCAATGTAAGTTGAGAAGGCCAGGGCTTGTTCGCAGGTAGATCTTCCTGGGCGGAAACCAACTTGGGCGGGTGATAGGAATTTCTCTGTAAGAGGAGAAATACGTGACAGAAGCAGCCTCTCAAGGAGTTTGTAACACACGGAGAGGAGAGAAATTGGTCTATAGCTGGCGGCCAGTGTTGGGTCTTTCTTTGGTTTCAAAACCGCTATTATCTTCGCTATTATTGATGTGGTGGACCACACTGATTGATTTATGTGTATTAAACTTTGCATGCCTGGGATAAACCCCACTTGTTCATGATGAATAATCTTTTTCATATACTGCTGTATCTGGATGGCTAGAATTTTGTTCAATATTTTAGCATCTATGTTCATCAGAGATATTGGTCTGTAGTTTTCTTTTTTGGTTGTGTTCCTTTCTGCTTTTGGTATCAAAGTGATGTTGGCTTCATAGAAGCTGGAAGGGAGTATTCTAATGTCTTTAATCTTCTGGAAGACTCTTAAAAGTAGAGGTGTTAGTTCTTCTTTAAAGGTTTTGTAGAATTCATTTGTAAAACCATCTGGTCGAGGACTTTTATTTTTGGGAAGTTTTTTGATAACTGTTTCAATTTCATTAGCTATGATGGGCCTGCTCATGTCATCTAGTTCCTCTTTACTTAATTTTGGAAGTTCGTAGGTATTCAGGAAATCATCCATTTTTCCAGGTTCTCTAGCTTGGTGGCATATTGTTGTTAATAGAAGTCTGGAATGATATGTTGAATTTCTGCGGTGTCTGTTGTGATATCTCCTCTTTCATTTATGATTTGATTTATTTGGGTCTTATACCGTTTTTGTTATTTGAGTCTGGCTAAAGGTTTGTCAATTTTGTTCACTCTTTTGAAGAACCAATATCTACTTCCATCGATCTTTTGTATGGTATACCTATTTTCAATGTTATTGATTTCTGCCCTAACTTTAGTGATCTCTGTCCTTCTGGTTGCCTTATGGTTCCTTTGTTCTTCTTTTATAGGTCATTAACCTGTGCAATCAGGTTGCTTATTTGTGTTTTTTCTTATTTCCTAATGTGTGCTTGTATGACTATGAACTTCCCACTCAGTACTGCCTTAGCTGTGTCCCAAATATTTTGATATCTTGTGTCTTCATTTTCATTGAACTCTGGAAACATTTTGATTTCTTCCTTTATTTCCTCTTTAACCCAGTAGTTGTTAAGTAGTGTACTGTTGAGCTTCCACATTTTGAAACTATTACTCATCTATTGTTGATTGTTAAGTGTTAGTTTAATTCCACTGTGGTCTGAGAAGATGCTTGGGATGAGCATTAAGTAGTGTCCATCTCTATCTTCTTTAATTTTATTTATTTTAAAGTCTATCATGTCAGATATGAGAATAGCTGTTCCTGGCCTTTTTGTGGGCCATTGGCTTGTATGATAGTTCTCCATCCTTTCACTTTGAGTTTGTGTTTGTCTTATTGAGTTAGGTGAGTTTCCTCTAGACAGCATATTGTTGGGTTGTGGTTTCTGATCCTTACTCTTACTCTGTGCCTTTTAATAGGTCAATTCAGGCCATTGACATTTATTGATATCAAAGATTGAAGATATTTTAGTGTCACTATTGTGAATTTTTAGAGTGTCCTGATAGATGGCATATTTATGGTGGTCTGACTGTTTATATGAGACCTTTCAGAACTTCTTTCAGGCCAGGCTTGGTGATCATTGATTCTTTCAACTGTTGCTTATCTGAGAAAGTTTTGCTGCCTCCATCTAGTCTGAATGACAGTCTAGAGGATATAGTAGTGTTGGTTGAAAGCCTTTCTCATTGAGTAATATATAGATATCTTGCCATTCTCTTCTGGCCTGTAGTGTTTGTGTGGAGAAGTCTGCTGCTAATCTTATGGGTTTTCCTCTCTAGATGACTCAGTTTTTCACTTGCAGCCTTCAGGATCCTTTCTTTATCCTTTTCCCTTTCCATTCTAAATATGATCTATCTTGGTGTCTTTAAGTTTGGGATAATTCTGTTTGTCACCCTCTGGGCTTCTTGAACCTTTATGTTTTTTATGTTGATAAACTAGAGAAGTTCTCAGCTATTATGTCATAAAGAATGCTTTCTTCCCCTCCCTCTTTTTCTTCCTCTGGTAAGCCAATAATGCATATATTAATTCTTTTTTATTTTTTTATTTAAGAAAGGATAAATTAACAAAACCATAGGGTAGGAGGGGTACAACTCCACATAATTACCACCACCCAATCTCCATATCCCATCCCCTCCCCGATAGCTTTCCCATTCTCTATCTCTGGGAACATGGACCCAGGGTCACTGTGGGTTGCAGAAGGTGGAAGGTCTGACTTCTGTAATTGCTTCCCCACTGAACGTGGACGTTGACTGGTTGGTCTATACTTCCAGTCTGCCTCTCTCTTTCCCTAGTTGGGTGGGTCTCTGGGAAAACAGAGCTCCAGGACACATTGGTGGGGTCTTCAGCCCAGGAAAGCCTGGCTGGCATCCTGATGGCATCTGGAACCTGGTAGCTGAAAAGAGAGTTAACATACGAAGCCAAACAAATTGTTGAGCAATCACGGACCCAAAGCTTGGAACAGTGGAGAGGAAGTGTTGCGGGGGTGGAACTCACTGCAAACTCTAGTGTACTTCTGCTTTCAGGTATATATTTTGCACTAGTTTATGGATATGTGTGAACATATGCTCTCTCTCACAGAACCTGGTCTATATCTAGGTTTTGGGACTTTGTTAGAAAGTGAACCACCTGGGATGGAATTAGAGAATACTATGAAAGGAAAGGTCTCACCCGAGTAAGGAAGCTTAAGGGTTGTCATTCCACACCTGAAGTCTCTGGACACAGTCTGAGCTGAAGCATGTTGAGGTGGCAATCGTTGCATTGATTAGGTTGTGATCGGCAGATGCAATATTGTTTGATATGGGAGAGGCATGCGGGAAAGTGGGCCCTATCCTAAGGTTCCAGGACTGGGGGAAATATAGGCTCTATAGTGGAGATGTGAGGTTCCTGCTGTCTTAGGGTACCAAAAGACAATGGACAGTTAATGTTATCATCACATTAATTGGTAATTGGGTTAATTTTGAAAAGTCCTTTTGTTAGGGTTTGCTGTGTAGTACCCAGTATCTTGTATGTAGCTGTGCCACTGGTTGCTTCTGATCTACTTGGTCTAGGCTTTTGAGAGGGTCTGCATATAAATTACACAGCCTATATATTAAAAAGATTCAGTCAGTGTTTTAAAAACTTCGAGACATAAAATTAATTTTCCCCCTCTAATATTAACTAGTGACTTATATGACTACACTTTACTAGGAGTGTACATAAACACCATTCCCACCACCAAAAGACTGTGTCCCATACCACCCACCCACCACCACCCCCCACTGGCCCAGGAAGCCAAATGTCCACCCTCCCCCTCACCAAAGGGTTTTTACTTTGGTGGCCTACTTTCAATTTAGTCAGGTCCTGCTTTTAGTTTCCCTTTCAGATCTTCTTTCTCAACTTCTGTTGATGAGTGGGATCATCCCATACTCATCTTTATCTTTCTGGCTTAGCTCACTTAACATAATTCCTTCTACCTCCCTCCAAGATGGGTCAGAGAAGGTAGGTTCATTGTTCTTGATAGCTGTATAGTATTCCATTGTGTATATATACCACAGCTTTCTCAGCCATTCATCTGTTGTTGGGCACCTGGGTTGCTTCCAGGTTTTAGCTACTATGAATTGTGCTGCTATGAACATAGGAGTACACACCTCTTTTTGGTTGGGTGTTATGGAGTCCTTGGGGTATAACCCCAGGAGAGGAATTACTGGATCATATGGAAGGTCCATGTCTAGCCTTGTGAGAGTTTTACAGACTGCTCTCCACAGAGGCTGTACCAATTTACATTCCCACCAGCAATGCAAAAGGGCTCCTCTGTCCCCACAGCCTCTCCAGCATTTGTTGCTGCTGTCCTTTTTAATGTTTGCCATTGTTACAGGAGTGAGGTGGTATCTCAATGTTGTCTTAATTTGCATTTCTCTGATAATCAGTTGACCTATAGCACTTTTTCATATGTCTGTTAGCCTTTTGGATCTCCTCTGAGTTGAATATTTTGTTCATATCCTCTGCCCATTTTCGGATGGGGTCATTTACTTTTTTGGTGCTAAGTTTGCTGAGCTCTTTATATATTTTGGTGATTAGTTTCTTGTCTGATGTATGGCATGTGAAGCTCTTCTCCCATTCTGTGAGGGGTCTCTTTGTTTCTTTAATGGTTTCTTTGGATGTGCAGAAGCTTTTCAATTTGATGTAGTCCCATTGGTTTGTTCCTGCTTTAGTCTTTCTTGCATTTAGGTTTATTTCATCAAAGATGTCCTTGAGGTATAGGTGGGAAAGTGTTTTACCAATGTTTTCCTCTAAGTATTTGATTGTTTCTGGTCTAACATCCAGGTCTTTGATCCATTTGGAGTTGATTTTTGTTTCTGGTGAGATAAAGTGGTTTGATTTCATTCTCCTGCATGTTACAACCCGGTTTCCCCAGCACCATTTATTGAAGATAGCCTCCTTCTTCCATTTAATGCTTTGGGCCCCCTTATCAAAGATTAGATGTTCATAGGTGTGGGACATACATTATTTCTTTTGAAGTCATCCCATAGGTGTCTGTTGTTGTTTTCAGTACTCTTAATCTCTCTTTGAGATCTCTAACTTCTTTTTTAGCTGTCTCTAATGTGTCCTTGATCTTGCTAATTCTGTCTTCAGCCTCATTTATTCTATTCTCTCTCCCCTCTGCTGTTTTCTGAAGTTCATCTATCTTGTTACCCTTTTCTGATACTGTTTTAGCTTGTTCAGCTAGTAGTGTTCTTAGCTCAGCTATTTCAGCTTTCAGCTCTCTAATAACCTTGAGATAATTAGTGTTTTCTTCCAGAGTCTCATTGGTTGTTTCTCCATTTCTGATGGAAATTCTTTCAAACTCTTTACTCACTCCTGTGATTATTTCCTTAATTAGTGTTTTGATGTTGACCTCATTATTTTGTGCTTCAACTTTTGGGGGGCTTTTAGCTGCACTCTTGTCTTGCTTCATTTCTCTAATATTTCTTCTTGTTTGTTTAACCATTCTATATAGTATTTTATGAGGTAAATTACTGATCACTCTTGCCTGGATTGACTTGTGTCTAAGTAAGGTAATTAAAGGTTTCACAGTTGTGGAAATGGACAGTTGTTTCAATATTATCTTAATCCCTGATTTGGAGCTCAGTGGTTTAAAATCATCTTTTGTTCTTTTTCTTTCCTGTTAGCTATGGGAGCCTGATGGCTTTTAAACTAGAAATAGGCTTCTTAGCTTAATCACTGACTGCTGTCCAAGAGATAAGGCAGAGTGGGGCAGAGATAATCTAGTGGTTATGCAAAGAGACTCTCATAACCCCACAGTTAGGTCACCAAAGTATAGATCTTCTCCTAAGTTTCCTGTTACTTTTCTGTCCCCTGGTGTCAGCACAAGGCCTCCACCCCACTCCTGCTGCTCCAGATTCTGAGGGCAGTAACAATGGAGACTCACAGTTGCATTTGGTGAGTCTTAGCAGAGTCCTCTCCTCCCTTCAGCTGTGTTTTTGTTGGTGAAACAGACTGGAGGTGGTGTCTCAACTGGTAAACTGCTGGACTATTACCAGCCACTTAACCTCTCCCTAGACTCCTCTCTGTCCATGAGCTACATGTGTTTGCACTCTCCGGTGATTTGGTGGGTACTTGAAGTCATTGTAGTTCTTTCTTGTTGTGGTCCCAGGTGGTCTCCTTTGGTATTCCTAGTTGGCCTGGGAGAGGAGAGCAGAAAAACACAGCTGTTGCTGCTCCCTAGCCCCACCTCCAGAAGTTTCTCCCCCCACAAATTTGTTATTTCAACCCTCAATTCTTTTCAACTTAGAATATGGACTGTTTAGACATTTAGAAAGTTCATTACTATACTGTAATTTCAGAAGAAAAAAATATAATTTTTAAAAGAACTGTTTGTCACGGAGAAAAAATAATGACAACTCAGAGAGAGGTCAGTGGAAAGTCTAAAATTCAGGAATAGATGTTGCTTCCTCAAAGTCCCTTATGCTTCTTTTTTTTTGTTTGTTTGTTTGCTTTTGTTTAAAATTTTATGTATGTGTTAATTCTATTTTTGCAATAGAGAAAAATTGAGAGGGAAAGTGGAGCTAGAAAAAGGTACTTGCAGTTCTGCTTCACCACTTGTGAAGCTTCTTTCCTTGTAGATGAGGATCAGTAGCTTGAACCCAGGTCTTGTAGCATGTATGCTGTATTGGGTGTGTGACCACCCTGGGCCTATTTGTTTCATTTTTATTGCCACCAGGGTTATCACTGGGGCTAGGGAACTATTTGAAGAGCCCACTCCTCCTGAATGCTATTTATTTATTTATTTATTTATTTATGAAAGGAGACATTAACAAAGCCATAGAAGAAAAGGGGTACAATTCCGCACAATTCCCATAACCCAATATCCACATCTCACCCCCTCCCCTGATAGCCTTCCCATTCTCTATCTCTCTGGGAGTATGGATCCAGGGTCATTGTGGGTTGCAGAGGGTGGAAGGTCTGGCTTCTGTAATTGCTTCCCCGCTGAACATGGGCGTTAACTGGTTGATCCATACTCCCAGTCTGTCTCTCTCTTTCCCTAGTAGGGTGGGGCCCTGAGGAAGTGGCGCTCCAGTACACATTGATGGGGTCGTCTGTCCAGGGAAGTCTGGTCAGCATCCGGAACCTGGTGGCTGAAAAGAAAGTTAACATACAAAGCCAAACAAATTGTTGAACAATCATGGACCTAAAGACTGGAATAGTGCAGATGAAGTGTTGGAGGTATTCCCTGCATGCTCTTGTGTACTTCTGCTTTCATGTATATATTTTTCCCCTAGTTTATGGGCACGGGTGAACCTATGCTCTATCTCAGGGGACCTGGACTATATCTAGGTTTGGGGACTTTATTGGGGAGTGGAACACCTGGAATGGAATTAGAGAATACTATGAAAGGAAAGGTCTCACCCAAGTGATGAAGCTGAAGGGTTCGTCACAGTCTGAAGTGAAGCATGCTGGGGTGGCACTCGTTGTGTTGATTAGGTTGCTATCCGTGGATGCAATATTATTTTATTTGAATTGAGAGCAGCATGCAGAAAAGTGGGCCCCACCCTAAGGTTCCAGGACTGGGGGAAATATAGGCTCTATAGTAGAAATGTGAGGTTCCTGTTGTCTTAGGGTTCAAGAAGACAATGGATAGTTATTTTTATCATCACATTATTTGGTGATTGGGTTAACTTTGGAAAGTCCCTTTGATAGGGTGTGGGGTATAGTACCCAGCATCTTGTATATAGCTGTGTTGTCAGTTGCTTCTGTTCTCCCTGGTCTAGGCTTTTGGGAAAGAACATATCAAAGACAGCCTATGTATTAAAAAGACTCAGTCTGTGTTTTAAGACATTCTAGACATATCATCAGTTTTTCGTTTCTCATATTAATTAAATAGTAGTTTATATAATGTTTACACTTTAATAGGATTGTACATAAACACCACTCCCACCACCAAAAGACTGTGTCCCCACCACCCTCCACCGTGCTGGGAGGCCCAATGGCCACCCTCTCCTTCACCACAGTGTTTTTACATTGGTGGCCTGCTCTCTATTTAATCAGATCCTGCTTTTAGTTTCCCTTTCTGTTCTTCTTTCTCAACTTTTGTTGATGAGTGGGGACATCCCATACTCATCTTTATGTTTCTGACTTAGCTGACTTAACGTAATTCCTTCTAGCTCTGTCCAAGATGGGTCAGATAAGTTCATAGCAGCACAATTCATAATAACTAAAACCTGGAAGGAACCCAGGTGCCCAACAGCAGATGAGTGGCTGAGAAAGCTGTGGTACATATACACAATGGAATACTATGCAGCTATTAAGAACAATGAGCCCACCTTATCTGACCCATCTTGGACAGAGCTATTTTTATTTTTATTTATAAAAAGGAAACATTGACAAAATCATAGGATAAGAGGGGTATAATTCCACACAATTCCCACCTCCAGAAGTCTTTATCCCACCCCCTCCCCTGATACCTTTTCTATTCTTTATCTCTCTGGGAGTATGGACTCAAGGTCAGTATGGGGTGCAGAAGATGGAAGGTCTGGCTTCCTCCGTAATTGCTTCCCCGCTGAGCATGGGTGTTGGCAGGTCAATCAATACTCCCAGCCTGCCTCTCTCTTTCCCTAGTGGGGCGGGATTCTGGGAAGTGGGTCTCCAGGACACAATGGTGAGGTTGTCTGCCCAGGGAAGTCCCATTAGCATTGTGTTAGCATCTGGAACCTGATGACTGAAAAAAGTTAACATATAGAGCCAAACAAATTGTTGAATAATCATGAACCTAAAGGCTGGAATAGTGCAGATGAAGATTTGGGGCCTCTGTTTTGTGGATAGTTAGTAGTCCTATTTTAGTTATATTCCAAAGGGCCCGTGACTATACCAGTTTCTTTCTTTCTTTTTTTCTGAGCCTGACATCTGATATGCAGGTGGATCCAAGTTATTGTCTGGGGAGATAATGTCATGGCTAGAAAAAGGACCAGAAGGCTGGATCAGAGAAAAGAGTGGCCCCCAAATATAGGAAAGGTGGATAAATGCCATTGACTGTAAACCCCATTGATTTGATGAGATCTTGGGCCCATATTCAGCTTAGGAGCCTATGTGATCTCTGAATCCTTATAGAGCTGAGCTCACATTCTGTGGTCATGAGTAGGAATGTTCCAAGCTACTCCAATTTCAAGACCCATCTTCCTCAGGTCGAAGATAGAGTATGTTATCCAGCTTCCCTTCAGAGAATGGAACATTCTCTAACATTGTTGATCCACATTGGGCGCTTATTTTTTTATATAAAAATTGAAAGCAACAGAGAGAGAGAAACACCTGAAACCTGCAACCTGCAACCTCTCTCCATTGCTTATGAAGCTCCTCCCTGCAAGTGGGAACTGGGAGCTTGAAGGCAGATCATTGTTCATTGTTCTTGATAGCTGCATAGTATTCCATTGTGTATATATACCACAGCTTTCTCAGCCACTCATCTGTTCTTCCAGGTTTTAGCTATTATGAATTGTGCTGCTATGAACATAGGAGTACACACCTCTTTTTGGTTGGGTGTTATGGAGTCCTTGGGGTATAACCCCAGGAGAGGAATTACTGGATCATATGGAAGGTCCATGTCTCTCTCCATTGCTTATGAAGCTCCTCCCTGCAGGTGGGGACTGGGAGCTTGAAGGCAGATCTCCATACATGGTAACGTGTACTTTAAAACTATGCCACCACCAAGTCTCCACCTATGCTTCTTAAAGAGGGAGATATAATTTTCTCTTGAAGAAAAAAGAAAAAAAAAGAAAAACAAAGAAAAGAAAAAAAGAAAGATTGCCCATTGATTGTAGGAGACATCTCTAACTTTTAATACACATTTAAAATTTATACAGACAGAAGTTGAAAAACAAGATCAGGAGAGAAAGCACTAAGCAGAACTTGGGATGAAGTTGGTGTCTTGCACTAAAGTAAAATACCTTGGTGTAGATTGTGGGAGGGTTCAGGTCCTGGAACATGATGGCAGAGGACCTAGTGGGGGTTGTATTGTTATGTGGAAAATGGAGAAATGTTGTGCATGTACAAACTATTGTATTTTTACTGTCAACTGTAAAACATTAATCTCCTAATAAAGAAAAATAAATAAATAAATAAATAAATAAATAAATAAATAAATAAATAAATGAAGAGAAAACTCTAAGCAGAACTTGGACTGGAGTTGGTGTATTACACCAAAGTAAAAGACTCTGGGGTTTTTATCAGGTCCTGGAACAAGATGGCCGATGAGGACCTAGTGGGGGTTGTATTGTTGTGTGAAAATGCTATGCATGTACAAATTCTTGTATTTAACTGTTGACCATGAAGCATTAATCCCCCAATAAAGAAATAAAAATTAAATACATTTCAAAAAGATACAATAAAATTTATAGACTTCACCAACACAGGCAAAACTTCCAGAAATTTCTCCCATGCTTTCACCTCTTGAAATACACCCCACCTCTTGAATATTCTTCATTGATTCATCTATTCCCCAGAACTACACACAATATTCTGCTAAGTGGACATTAGCCCAAGATGTACATTAAAATTACCTAGGAGATTACGGACTACAGATGTTTGCTCCTACTCCTACTCTCATTTGAGAAAGTTGAGGCCCAGATCAGTGATTTTTTTTTCTATCTTTTTTAAATGTATTAAATGTGCAGTCAAATTATAAGACCTTACTCACATAGTCACCTGACATCTCTCAGGCCTAGCCCGGGAGTTCAATGGTGAACTCTGTTACTCTTGCAAATGAATCTTAGAGAGACCACAAATCTCTCCCAAAATTTATGCTGCAGTGTCAGAAGAAAGGTATGTTTCTTGAAACATTACAGACCTCATGATGCCAATGTGACTATATAATAGTTTTGGAAAATATTGTTCTGGTTATGAGAAAAATTGCTACATCCCCGCTCTTCCTCCTAATTCAGAAACAAAGGAAAAATTGGCAGATGTCACAGTCACCTCCCAAATGGCCACTAGGGTGTGTGCTTTTGTACCTACTCACACTATAAGACTTTACTGTGTTAGAATTAACAGTAAAGTAAGATTTTCAATAGTGCTATTAATCAAAAATTGAGTATACAACTAAAAAGGTTGCCCTTCCATGTTGCTCAAATTTATCTTTTAGAGAATGTCTTAAGACCCAAAAGCCAGTTCATAGTGTTGTGAAGTCTTTTGCATGTGTTCTGGGGACAGACAGACCTGATGAGCTTTGCATGCTTGGATTGAGCCTGAATATCACCACGAGTGTCTTTTTCCCTCTGCCACAAAATGGAGAAGATTAGATTAGCTGTGGACTACCATGATTCCAGTAGGAACAAACAGATCTAAGAGAAGATATCATCAAAGTTGAATCTCTTAAAAAAAGAAACACCATAGTCTAATGACTTCAGACCACCCACAGATGCTATTAAGTTGTCAGAGACCACGAGACACTGTTTCAGCTCTCATACTGTTTTTTTCAAACTATTACTCATTATTAAAATTTGTTTTATATAGGTAAAATAGTCTGTACAAAAGGTTTTAGAAGCCAAGTTAATTTCAAACACTCTAAGTTTCATAAATCTTCCATAGCATAATTTATTTTTAGGAACCTAATATAAGAAATCAGATGGGTCCATTTGTAAGTTTCAGTTTATTCATCGAACACTTACTGAGTCCCTAATATTTGTCAGATACTCTCCATACCACTTGATACAAGCCTATTTATACTAAAAGTACAAAAAGTCTTAAGATGTCAAAAATGACAGGAAATTTGAGAGAAGTTTGTGCTATATCTAAATTATGTAATATTACATAGTAACTAAAAGTAATGTTTTGAAGACTATTAAAGTCATGGGTGTCTTATGAAATTACATAAGTAAAAAGCCAATATACTAAATGAAGTGCAAATAAACAGCAGACATTTTATTTAAAATTCATATAATTGGCTGATAGATGAGAGAGAGATACTGAAAATTGTTTTCACTGGGCTCCCGTGGTAGAAAAACCTAGGGCCTCACATATTTGAAACAAATTCCCTATATCTGAATCACCTTTGTGATCCCCTTTGTTAATTTGTGACGGCAAAGTCAGGTGGGGTGAGAAGATGGAGATATTAAAACACCACTCTACAACCAATGGCATTTCATCCTTCTCTGCTCCAGGTAGTCCTCGGTGGTACCTGTAATTGAACTTAGGACTTCACACATAATAGGAATCTGCTTTAGCTCTGAACCACCCCCTCTTCTAGAAGTGTTTTCCAAATTGCTTTACTTTGGGTAAGTAGGATTATTTTTTAAATTCTCCTTCATGTATTTCAGCAATTTTCATTTTTTCTGCATCAAGTAAAATGTCACCATTATAATTCACAAACAAATGATGACTGTCTCCTAAATTAAAAAAATTACAATAATTGTTTACCAATGAACATGGATTACTGTTCTCATAAAACATTGTGATGAATCATCACTACTGCTCTCATATGGCTTTTGATTACATTTTATTATTTCCCAACTGCCTTCACTGCTTCTCTTGTATTTGTATGACATCTTTATAAAATTAGTCCTTACTTTTGTGTATTTCAGCCTTTAGGACTACCTTTTAAGTTGAAGTATAGTCATTCCAGCTGAGGTCTTCCAGTTGCTATGACGATTTAGTCCTTATCTCTGCTACCCTCTTATTGCATCACTTTAGCATCTAACTTGAATTGTTTGCATAGTGATGCATAGAAGTTTTGAAAATTCTTGCCTCTTTATAATATTCTTTAGTAAAGAAGTAATCCTTTGCAATGTTCCATTTGAAGAAAGCTCTGAGGGGAGATAGTAAATAACTCAAAAGCAATAACAAGAGAACCATCTTGCCTAGGTAGTTCTAAGCAGACTCGTGCCACAGCTGAGTTATAAATAAGATTTGAGTAGTCTACTTGCTGTGAATTCTAGTGAAGGAGCAAATACAGCTGAGGTTTATCTTTTGAAGTAACTTTTTAAAAATATTGGAGCCATCCTATCATATATCATTCTTTTGTGAAATATTTAAAGAATACTACTTCAGCACAAGGTCTGTACTTTGGGCCAAGAGACACAAAGATGGACAACAGTCCTTGTACTGAAGAAACTATTACATGGGACAAAGAAGATACAGAGGAGGGAGTCGGGCTGTAGCGCAGCGGGTTAAGTGCAGGTGGCACAAAGGACAAGGACCGGCATAAGGATCCCGGTTCGAACCCCGGCTCCCCACCTGCAGGGGAGTCGCTTCATAGGCGGTGAAGCCGGTCTGTAGGTGTCTATCTTTCTCTCCTCCTCTCTGTCTTCCCCTCCTCTCTCCATTTCTCTCTGTCCTATCCAACAACGACAACAACAATAATAACTACAACAATAAAACAACAAGGGCAACAAAAGGGAATAAATAAATAAATAAAATAAATATTAAAAAAAAAAAAGAAGGTACAGAGGAACCTCACTGGAGCACGGCTACCCAACCAGAGGCTGTGCTTTCCAGCAACCTTTTAGTCCAGAGGAGGGCATGTGACACTCCTCCCTGAAATGAGAATGGATGCAATACATCTCTTTTCATCAGTTTTTAAATTATATTTATAAAAAGGAAACATTGACAAAACCATAGGATAAGAGGGGTACAATTCCACACAATTCCCACCACCAGTACTCCATATTTCACCCTCTCCCCTGATAGCTTTCCTATTCTTTATCCCTCTGGAAGTATGTTCCCAGGGTCATAATGGGGTGCAGAAGGTAGAAGGTCTGGCTTCTGTAATTGCTTCCCCATTGAACATGGGCGTTGCCAGGTTGATCCATACTCCCAGCCTGCCTCTCTCTTTCCCTACTGTGGTAGGGTTCTGGGAAAGTGGGTCTCCAGGACACATTGGTGGAGCTGTCTGTCCAGGGATGTCTAGTATACATCATGGTAGCATCTGGAACCTGCTGGCTGAAAAAAGAGATAACATATAAAGCCAAACAAACTCTCTTTTCATCAGTGTTTTTAAGAAGCTTGCATGCCCTCTCCACATGTTTATTTTAAATCGATGGAGTTTACAGTTAATGATATTTATATATGTTTGCCATATTTGGGAGCTATTCTCTGCCCTGATTCAGATTTCTAGTCCCATTTCCAACTCTGACACCATCTCTCCAGACAGTGCCTTTGGCCCACCTACATGTTAGCTGTCAGGCTCAGGCAAAAATTAGTAAAGTCATGAGTCCCTTGGAATATACCTAAAATAAACCTACCAGCTTTTTCCAAAATGGAGACCCCAAATATCACCTGCTACTTTCTTACCATTAGGTTTCTAATTATTAAACAATTTTGTTGTAATTTAACTTAAAAGGGGGGTTAGGGGCTGCTTTAGCACATAAAAGGATTCACATTAGGGAGCTGGGAACTGGTTTAAACAATACAAGGTTTATTAGGGTGAAACAGGTAAAAGACAAAATAAACACTTATCATCAAGGGTTAAGAGTACACTAGGTCCATAAAGTCTGAGTATAGTTATCAAGTTTAGTTCCATAAGATAAACAATTATCAGCTGAGGTATAGATTGCTCATGGCTGTATGGGGGGTCTTAAAAGTTTACTGGCTAGCAGAGTTACACGTGTTCAGTTTCCAGGAGAAGTAGCCACGGTGTACCTCCACCAAGATGCTTCTGACCAGGAGAAGAAGCAGCAGCCAGAGAGCATCACTTCTGGCTGGCTGTACTTTTAAGTCTATTTAGCCCACCCACAATGCTTTGCACACCAGCAGAGTGGATCCACCCACAGTCCACCATGTGCCTGTGCAGATCACTGCATACTCTGTCGCCAAGGCTGATGTCAGCACTGTGCCGGGACTTCCATCTATGGTCTCTGGTATACTGTGCCACCACACAATTTGTTCTGCTTTATATCTTAATACTTTTTCAGTCACCAAGTTGCAGATGCTACCATGACACCCACCTGACTACCCTGGGCAGATGACCTCACCAGTGAGTACTGGTGTCCCACCTCTCCAGAGGCCTGCCCTACTAGGGAAAGATAGAAACAGGCTGGGAGTATGAATCCACCTGCCAATTCCTATGTACAGAAAAGAAGCAATTAGTTTCCAATGGAGGGGATGGGATATGGAACTATGGTAGTGTGAATTGTGTGGAATTATACCCCTCTTATCCTATAGTCTTGTTTATCATTATTAAATCAAATTTTAAAATAGAGCAGATGGTGAGGTGTCGGCGTTCTGGCGGGGTGACACCAGCATGAAGGCAACCAACCGGCTCTCTCTAGCTCACTCAAGGGACAAAATGAAGTAAAGACACTGGGGAGAAATGGTGTGCTCTCAAATCTCATTTATTAGCAGGTGGACATGAGTTTAAATAGAAAACCAAACAAAGAACGTATTTCAAACATGTCAGAAATTACAGGTTTCTTAAAGGTCAGCTTGCCCCTATGGTAGGGGGTTGATATGACAGGAATTGATGAGCTACAAGATAGTTATTCTCCATGACGCAAGCAACTTAATTATCCAAAGGTATTTGAGAGAAGAACAGTGGTTAAACCAGTAGGGTGAGACAGAGAGAAGATGGATATCAAAAGGCCATATAGTTTGGAATTTCTCTTGTCTGGGGTCTGAGGTGTATAATGGAGTGTGTGATAAGGTATGTTCTCCTCTGTGATCAGAAGGTGAGGTGAACTTTGAGTAAGTGAATCTTAAGGTAGGCAGACATGTGGCCTGCGGTTAATGGAGGGGAGTAGGGAGGTTTCTGTGGGCTTGAGAGTCAAGAAGGGAAGAGCTAAGTCTGAGAGGTGTGGTTTCTCCCCTTTGCTCACCTCGGTTGAGAGAGACTAACAAGAGGGTGTCTTCTCAGACCTCCATCCAAGGATGGGGGGAGTTCTCCCTAAGCTCTATCAAGCTTACACATAGCCCCCACAGAGAGGTAAGAAAAAGTGGAAACAATTTAAGGGTTGATGGAGTGTCCAATATGATTGAGATATTGACTAAAAAGGAGGATCAGAAGTCAAAACTGCCAGGAAAGCCTGGGACCTATCCCACTGACTATGAAACAACAAAGAAGTTGGATTTAGAGGGCCTACAGTAGTGTACCCAGTAGAGCACACACATCACCATGCACAAACCTCTGGCTCCCACCTGCAGACAAGAAGCTTCACAAGTGGTGAAACAGTATTGCAAGTATCTCTCTTTCTCTCACCCTATATTCCCTTCCCTTTCCAATTTCTCTCTGTATTTATCAAAACTATAGTATTAATTAATCAAAATTCTTTAAAAGAAAGCAAATGTTCTTTGGTTTGAATTTGGGGACTATGGATTAAGATAGTGTAAGAACAGCTATACTTATCTTTTCTGTGTAATATTGTTAGAGTGGTAAGAGATTAAAAAAAAAAAATACCACCTAGGATAATAGAAGGAAACACCAGTAGAGTGGAAAGGGAGACTGAGTATGAGAAACACTTGTGGAGTTTAGGTTCTGGCTGGGGGTATGGATAGACCTGCCAATGCCCATGTTCAGCGGGGAAGCAATTACAGAAGGCAGACCTTCTACCTTCTGCAGCCCATAATGACCCTAGCCCCAATATTCCCAGAGGGATAAAAAATAGGAAAGCTTCCAATGGAGGAGATTGGATATGGAACTCTGGTGGTGGGAATTGTGTGGAATTGTACCCCTCTTATCCTATGGTCTTATTGATCATCATTAAATCAGTACAAATTAAAAAAAAAAAAGAAAAAAGAGAGGGCTTCTACATGAAGTTAAAGCATGAGATAACCAGAAGTATTTACTTTTTCCTCACTAACACCATGATCTAACAAGCCAAGTGAATGAGTCTTTGAGAAAGGTTGGATTGGCCAGTCTAGAAAAAGTAATCCATGCCCTGATTAGCTGGTGCTGCTCATGACTGGGACCCCAAGCATCAACTGTTCTTTTGAAGCAGATCAGTAGGCCCCACGGAGAGGGCACTTGCTAGGTAGAATATGCCATCATCTCTCCAGATAATATCTTGGGTCTACCAGCATCTCAGATGTCAGGCTCAGGAAAAAACTAATATAGTAATGGGACCTATGGAATATAACTAAAATAGGCTTACTAGCTATCTCCAAAACAGAGACTCCAAATCTTCATTTGCAATATTCCAGCCTTTAGGTTCATGATTAGTCAACAACTTGTCTGGCTTTATGTATTAACTCTTTTTACAGCCATCTAGTTCCAGATGCTAACACGATTCCAACCAGACTTCCCTGGACAGACTACTCCACCAATTTGTCCTTGAGCCCCACTTCCCTAGAGTCCTGCCCTACTAGGGAAGAGAGAGATAGACTGGGAGTATGGATTGACCTGTCAATGCCCATGTTCAGCGGGGAAGCAATTACAGAAGACAGACCTTTCACTTTCTGCATCCCATAATGACCCTGGGTCCATACACCCAGAGGGATAAAGAATAGGAAAACTATCAGGGGAGGGAATGGCATACGGAGTTCTGGTGGTGAGAATTGTATGCAGTTGCACCCCTCTTATCCTGTGGTTTTTGTCAGTGTTTCTTTTTTATAAATAAAAAATTTTAAAAAAGAATATGCCATATTATTAGAGGAATTTGAGTTTATATTGGTCCAGTTAACAGAGATAATCACTTCTCAAATAAGCAAGCTGTTGAATCCTGCAGAAAAATGGTAATGCAGCAGACAAGACAGGAAAAAAAAAAAAACACTTCTGGAATGGAGGAATCCATGTATTTTCAAAGACACTGGTTCAAATATCCTCTCATCTGTCCCTGACTTTCCCTTCCAGGCCCTCCTCTCTTCTTCATTGCCCTTGCTCTTTCTTTGACTGACATTTGGAATCAAATCTCCTGTGCTGCATGTCTTCTGGAAGCTTTAGTATTCCCAGAAGAAGGACTCATGTTGTTCAGTGAAGTCTCCTTCTCTGCGTTTCTGTCAAAAAAGAATTGCTCACCATGGCTCTTTCATTTCTCTTTGGGGGCAGGAGTCTCCAAAGCCCCCACTTAGGAATCCTCTGCAAGCGCTCACAAAAGAAGAAGAGAAAGTTGCTAGAATATTTTAGCTGCCTTCGTTAAAAACAACTCCCGGCACTACAAAGTATGTGTTATTAATATGCATATGTGATATCTTTGAGGCAGAGCTGCCTTGAAGGTGTATTTTCAGCAGGACAACATTTTCCCACGTGAGGCAGGGAACAACAGTGAATCATATGTGCGGGAGGGAAGAGCCTGTGGGTTATACACAATGCCTACTCCCTTTGTGTCTTATTTCCCTCACCCCCTTGCCCCTCCCACCCATTTTATTAATGGTTTCTGCAATTACTGGATACAGTGCATTGCCAGCAAAGAAAAATTAGGAACTGTCTGACAGGTTGTTGGACAGAGGTGAAAGAGAGAGCTTTATGTAGAGAACTAAGGGGACTGCCACTGCAAGGGGAGTTTCTGAAGCCAGTGTCCTCTAGGATATGTTGAGGTCAGAAATCCAACTGGGTATGGGATTCTCTGTGTAATAGCACCTGACATTTTCTAAATGAGAAGGGAGATCTCTGAACAGGAGAGGTCACCCTGAGAGCACATCTGACATTATCTAAGATGATGCTTCTTGGGATTCTAAGCGGGAGGCCTGGAGAGATTTGACGGAGCAGGAGTTTTATGATCTACATTCGGTTAAAAGAGACAATTTTTTAAGTGCGATCCAATGATTAAAATATCTAAGGGATGATTTTTTTTATTACTCGGTATACAAAATAAATAGTTCATATTACTAACAGAGATGGAATGAATAACCTCTGAAAGAACTGTCACATTAAATAAGTAAACAAATAGACATAGTCCCTAAGTGGGGTAAATAGAAATGCTGTTGCTACTTGGTTTGATTAGTGAATCTGACAATGGAAATGTCTCCTCGGTTAAGTACAGCTTGGTCCTTATTTCCAAGATATACCAGAATTTCGAAACTGAACACAAATTTTAAAATAAGTTCAACCATCAGGCTCCAGATGCTACCATGATGTATACTGGACATCCCTGGACAGACAACCCCACCAATATGTCCTGGAGCCCTGCTTTCCCAGAACCCCACTGCAATAAGGAAAGAGAGAGAAAGGCTGGGAGTATGGATCCACCTGTCAACACCTATGTTCAGTGAGGAAGCAATTACAGAAGCCAGGCCTTCCACCTTCTGCACCCCATTATGACCCTGGGTCCATACTCCCAGAGGGATAACGAATAGGGAAGCTATCAGGGGAGAGGATGGGATACGGAGTTCTAGTGGTGGGAATTGTGTGGAATTGTATTCCTCTTATCATATGGTCTTGTCAATATTTCTACTTTATAAATAATTTAAAAAAATAAGTTGGAATGGGGCTGGGGAGATAGCATAATGGTTATGCAAAAGACTTTCATGCCTGAGGCTCTGAGGTCCCAGCTTCAATGCTCAGCACCACCACAAGCCAGAGATGATTAGAGTTCTGCTGTGAAGAGAGTCACATTTTTCTCTCTGTATCTCTAGTTAAAACAAACAAATACATTTTACAAACAAGATGAGGTAAAACCTAAAAAGAAAATAAGTTTGGATGTTTTTTTTTATTTGTTTGCCTCCAGGGTTATTGTTGGGGTTCGATGCCTGCACTAAGAGTTCACTGCTCCTGGAGGGTATTTTTTTCCCTTTTTGTTGCCCTCATTGTTTTATCATTATTGTTGCTATTATTATTATTATTGTTACTGTTGTCATTGTTGTTGGATAGGACAGAGAGAAATTGAGACATCAGGGGAGACAGAGAGGTGGAGAGAAAAATAAGACACCTGCAGACCTGCTTCACCACTTGCGAAGTGACAAGCCCCCATGATACCCGATTACCCTGCCCCACCAAACCGTGGCGGGGATGAGGGGGTGGGGGTTGGGGCTCGAACTGGAATCCTTATGCGGGTCCTTGAGCTTAGTGCCATGTGCACTTAGCCTGCTGAGCTACCACCCTACCCCCCCCCCCAGTTTGGACGATTTTTGTCCACCAGAATGACTATAGCTACCAGGTAATGTTGACATTCGGGGGGGGGGGGGTCTGGCGGTAACTCAGCGGGTTACGCACACAAGGCGCGAAACTCAAGGATAGGCATAAGGATCCAGGTTCAAGCTCCCGGCTCCCCACCTGTAGGGGATGTCGTTTCAGAAGCGGTGAAGCAGGTCTTCAGGTGGGTATCTTTCTCTTCCCCACTCTGTCTCCCCCTCCTCTCTCCATTTCTCTCTGTCCTATCCAACAACAGCAATGACAACAATAATAATAATGACAACAACAAGGATAGCAACAAAAGGGGGGAAAATGGCCTCCAGGAACAGTGGATTCATAGTGTAGGCACTGAGCCCCAGCAATAACCCTGGATGCAAAAAGAAAAGGAAAGGAAAGGAAAGGAAAGAAAAGAAAAGAAATTCATTGGGAGGAGAAACTTTTCATTTTACTTTCCCTCACTGGCTTCTTAGCATGATGAGCTTCATGGTTGTTATATATATATATATATATATATATATGGTTGAAAAGGAGCTATTTAGGCATACATACTGTAGTTGAAAAGGCTAATAGCTACTATATTTTGTATGTGTGTAAGTATATCTCTTTTCAACTTGATTAATAGAGAAATAATGATCTACATAACAGTTGTTAACACATGGATACAATTTTATTTTTTAGCTCCCCATAACAGGTCTCTGTCACCAACCTAAGTTCTCCTGCCACCAAACTAAGTTCTCCTCCACCATTGTGTACCATATCCTCAACCCACTCTAAACTCCCTTCTGCCTCTTGCTGAGAATACATAGCTTTGTTGCAACAGGCTATTCCTGGTTCAAGTTTCACTTTGTTTTGTCTTTCTTTCCTTGTTTCTTAAAAGTGTCACCTATAAGTGAGATCATCTGCTATTTTACTTTCCTCCTTGTTTATCTCACTTAACAGGATTCTTTCAAGTTCTATTCCAGATGTGACAAAGGAGCGAATGTTTCATCCTTTCTTAGGCCTGAGAGTCCGCTATTGTTCATATATTGTTTATTGTTGGCCATTGTTTATACATAGCACTTTCCTAGACACTCATTTGTCATCAGGAATCTGGATTATTTCCAGGTTTGGGCTACTAAAATAGTGCTGCTATGAACATAGGAGTACATAGATCCCTTCAGATAGGTTTGATTGTTTTTAAATTCTTAGGAACAGACTAATTGGATCATAAAATAGGTCCATTTTGGGAGTTGGGCGGTAGCGCAGCGCAGGTAGTGCAAAGCGAAAGGACCAGCATAAGGATCCTGGCTCCCCACCTGCAGGGGAGTCACTTCACAGGCGGTGAAGCAGGTTTGCAGGTGTCTGTCTTTCTCTCCCCCTCTCTGTCTTCCCCTACTCTCTCCATTTCTCTCTGACCTATCCAACAATGACGACATTAGTAACAACAATAATAACTACAACAATAATTTAAAAAACAGCAAGGGCAAAAAAAAAGGGGAAATAAATTTTAAAAAGAAAGAAAAATCATTATGCTTAAAGTTTTTTTTAGAATAAAAGCAAATATACACACTAAAATTTCATAGACTCCAGCTAGTTTCATTACATTATTTTATTTCCTAGTGAATGTTCAAAAACTACATGCAGTATAACTGTACTCCTAGGCTCTTTTTTCTCTTCAGTACTCTATATTACCAAATATTTACTGACAAACTCCAAAAATTTCTCTTACCCATCCTCTTCCTTCACAGTTATATGACACACACACACACACACACCCCTCACTGGCCCTTTTGCATAACTCTCCAACTGGTTATAACTCTTACAATCCCTTTAGAACAATAAACTTTACCATTTCTCTCAGGAGAATGAACACACAATTTTCAGTCTTTCCTTTCACTGCATAAGGGTTATAACGATATTAAGATTTCATTATTATCCACTAAACACAACTGTGATGTGTACATGTAGATGAAAATACAGTGTACATACATCTACACAGATTGTAATCCTCCTCCCTGGCCTTTGGCTCCCTCAGATAACACATTCTTTAAATCTAGTTCTGATTGTGTTGCTCCTAAGTACGGGAGAGTCTCTAGTAAAGACCAGTTCAAAAAGCACACACTATAAGACCTACTCTGAATGGAAAGAGAAAGTCACATATCATCTTATACTCACTAGATTGTTTAAGGGGAAATAAAGCTTAGGCTGACAATGCTATGGGCTGTAGAGAAAGAAGATCAATGGTGAATCTCATAGATGGATTCTGGTTGGTGAATAAATTGGCAGTCCACTTTAGAAAACAGTCATTGTCTTGACAAGATGAACATTTGACAGGCCCTACTCCTAAATGTTCATTCCCCAAATAAATCTTTGTATGTCGTTTGTGCATACCAGCAAACCATAGTAGCAAAACTATATGTGAACTAAATGTCTTATCAACAGCAGAAGGGGGGGGTATTTTTTACACTATAGAAGACTGTGTCGCAGCTAAACAGAAAAATGGGGGGGGGGTGGTATTTTTTACACTACAGAAGATTGTGTAGCAGCTACCCAGTACAACATACATACATTTTGGAAACACAGTTTTAAGTAAAGAAAATAAATTCAGCACATACTGCCACTTGCAAGGATCTGGGTTTGAGCTCTCCCACTTGTGACATGTCCCCCACTCTCCACCTGCAGGAGGGACACTGCACAAGCAGTGAAGCAGGTCTGCAGGTGACTATCTTTCTCTCTTCCTGTCTATTTCTCCCCCTCTTCTCTCAATTTCTCTTTGTCCTGTTCAACAAAATAGGAAAAAATGGCCACTGGGATCAGAGACACCAATCCCCAGTGACAACCATGGTGAAAATTAAATAAATACATGCATACATAAATGAAAAGAAATCCTATGCCACCTCCCCAGAGCCCTACCCCACTAGAGAAAGGTACAGACAGGCTCGGGGTATGGATCAACCCGTCAACACCAATGACCAGCGAGAAGCAATTACAGAAGCCAGACCTCCGACCTTCTGAGCTTCATAGAGATCTTTGGTCAGTAATCCTAGAGGGATAAAAAACAGGGAAGCTTCCAATGGAGAGGTTGTGATATGGCACTCTAGTGGTGAGAATTGTATGGATTGTACCCCTCTTATCCTACAATCCTGTTAAACATTGTCAAGTCACTAATAATAAAGAAGATGAAAAATAAGAAAACACAAAGCAAAACTTGGACTGGATTTGGTGTACTGCACCAAAGTGAAAGACTCTGGGGTGGAGGGGAGGGTCCCAGTCCTGGACCATGATGGCAGAGGAAGTCCTAGAGAGAATTGAACTGGTATGTGGAAAACTGGGAAGTGTACAACCTACACGTACAAACTACTGTATTTTACTGTTAACTGTGAATCATTAATCCTCCCTAAAAAAAAGATAAGTTCCAGAAATTGTAAGCAAGATGATATATATATATATGTATGTATATATAATCTTATATACATAGATAATGAAGCAGCTCATTATTTAAACATATACAAATTGAGATAAAACTATACCTACAATGAAATGCAATGGATCAGTACATATGGATATGTAGATAGCTGTTTCTTAAAAAATAGAAGAGGGGTTTAACGGGAGAAAAATTCACAGAAAAAAATGGAAATTTTTATCCTATTCTAGCCATTAGTGGTGGTTCATGTGTATTTCATTTCTTCTAAACTTCACAACTAATTTTACAAAAAATATTTTGCAAACATCAAATAATAAAAATGAAATTATATTAAAGTTTAGATGCCTTGGAAATGGTGAGAAGATTCACACAGGAAGGCACCTGCTTTACCACACATGCAACTCGGGTTCAAACCCAGGTCCACCACGTAGGAGGAAGCTTCACAGTGTGGTGAGTTTCTGTATCTGAAAAAGTCAGCCTGGAGCAGTGAAGCTCTGATGATGATGATGATGATGATGATGATGATGATGATGATGATGATGATGATGACGACGACAAAGAAAAAAGTTAGATGCTTTAATCTTGGAATTAACATAAAAATTAATACATTTATGAAACAATCATTTAAAAGATATTGTTAATGGCCTTTAAAAAAACTATATCGGGGCTCGAAAAGGAGACAGGAGGATAGCCTAATTCTCTTTCTTCTCTAGGGGAAAATAATCATTGCTAACCAGCATAAGGCACAATTGTGCTAAGTATTGTCAACATTTTAATACAAGTGTAGTTTCTGTATTATTTATTCACAATAGCCAAAGAGTGGAAGCAGCCTAAATACCCATTGAAGGATGACTGGATAAGGGATCTATGGGATAAGTAGTCGGTGGAATACTAATTACTCAATAACTAGCAAAGATGTTGTTGTGTCCTTTGGAACAGAGTGGATGGGACTAAAATGAATATATTTAATCGAGTAAAAAGTAGAAGACCAACTCCTGGATGGTCTCACTCACAGGTGAACTATAAGGGAATTGAAACAAATCAGCTAAAAGAAAGAAAGAAAGAGAGAAAGAAAGAAAGAAAGAAAGAAAGAAAGAAAGAAAGAAAGAAAGAAAGAAAGAAAGACCAAACTGTCTCTAAGATTTATGAGAACTATGATGGCTATTATTTGGGGAGAGGGGTGTAAGTTGAGGGTAGGTTGGAGTATAGGTCACAGTATTTATTTCTAAGGATCGGCCTTGCAGTAAAATTAACAGTCCTCCAGTTTACAGAGGAAGTCCTAAAGTCTCCACTAAATACCACTTGGAAACATGTCAAATTTTATTTGTACATAAAACTTCTGCCATTATTGTACATAAATGCACATAAAATGGCCAAGAGGAACAATCATTAAGTAGATTGACAGGCTAGCTGCTGAGAATGAACAGAGAGGATCTTACAAGTGCATCTGGTACCCAAAACTCCAACACAAACCATGAATTAGCCAAGTGATAACAGCACAAACTGCCTGTCAGCCTGAGAGCTAGCTATGACAAAAGCATTTGCTAAAAAGTAGATAATAGAGTCAAATTTAAATTGGCCACATCCCAAGCCATACAGTATTTAAACTTACATAAAAGTCAAGTAAAATGCTCTAAGAAACTATATATGGGAGGGAAAAAAGCCTTTTTGCTGCTTCTTTGCAAATCTCTTAGTCATTGTGAGCAAAAATAATAATGCTAATTCCTTGATGGACTGAAGTGACTGAAAATAGTCATCCAGATACTCGGAAAACCCTGAAGAACTCAGATTTTTGTTTTTAAATCAACATTTTAGATATTTAAGTTATTGAACTGTTGGACTATCTGCTGCCCTATGGAAAATGCTGACAGACATTCCTGATCCAGTCTGTCTACTGGCTAGCTGATTGTCCCACCTTTTATCTCTTGGGCATCATCAACTCCCCAAAAAGAAATATTCTCAAATAATGTCTAACGGAATTTTTGAGTTAATCTTTTAAAAACAAAAAAAGGGCTAAAGAGTCCCAATTCATTTCACAGAATTAAAGCTACCATATTAGTAGCTACAGGAAAATGGAAATTCAGGAAAAAGATGGAAAGTGCTTGATGTAGATTTCAGTACATCTTGGGATCGAGACTCATACTTGCAGGCTGTTAATATGCTTTGTTTTCTTGAAAAATCCTTGATATGGTGACTTTTTCAAGATGATGATGATGATGATGATGATGATGATGATAATGGTGAAAACTGTTCTCAATTTTTGATAGAAATGAATCTCTTTATATGATCAATGCTAAATTTTCTCATAGCTCAGACATAGCCATGCTCACCAGGACTGTCTTTGCATACTTCCAATATTGACCAGCTCTACTCAGAAAGTCCTATCCACAGGAATGAAAGTCCTGAAACAGAAATACATTTCTCAAAGACACATAACAGATTTTTTTCAATTCAGGAAAACCACTAAGAGTATCCTGGACCCTATTATGATTAAAGATGAAATGAAGTGACCACTGTTATGGTGTCTTCAAGGACTTTCTAAAGGGATGGATATGAGTGAGAAGTGGCACAGTGGATAGTGTTGGACATTCATGCATGGAGTTGAGAGTTCAAGCTCCAGCACTGCATGTATCAGAGTAATGTTGTGGTTCTCTCTCATTAATTAATTACTTTAACATTTCAAATAAAATAATAAAGGGACAAACATTATACCAAAGAAGTTTAGTCTTGGGGCCAGGTGGTAGCGCACCTGGTTAAGCACACACTTTACTGTGTGCAAGGACCCCGCTCCCCCCCTGCAGTGGGGTGGCTCATGAGTGCTGAAGAAGGTCTACAGGTGTCTATATTTCTCTTTCTGCCTCTCTATCTCTCATCCACTCTCAATTTCTCTCTGTCCTAGCAAGTATAATAAAAAGGAAGAGAGAAAGAAAGACAGAAAGAAAGAAAGAAAGAAAGAAAGAAAGAAAGAAAGAAAGAAAGGAAGGAAGGAAGGAAGGAAGGAAGGAAGGTAGGAAGGAAGGAAGGAAGGAAGAGCAAGCCAATGGGAGCGGTGGATTTGTAGTGCTGGCACCAAGCCCCAGTGATAACTCTGGTGGCAATAAAAAAGAAATAAAAGAATTCAGTTGCATTACATAAACTATTATTTTAAGGGGGGATTTTTACTGGTTTATTTCAGTTTTTCTAATTTTATAAACCAAATAAAGGTTCCAGTAGTAGTGTAAAAATTTAATAGTTAATAAAGAGCTTGAGGGGGATAATGGAACCTGAAAGATATGCCTTAGGGCCAGGTATAAGACAGATGTCATAGAAAGAAAACATTCTACACTTGAAAAAAACTTCCTAAATGTTCTGAAAAGCTCTTAAATTATATGAGTACCTAATTAGGTAGTGAACTCTCTACCACTAGAAATATGCAGGGCAAACCCCTTCAGGGCTGCTGGTAGGTAGTCACCTCCCTGAGGTGCTAAGTAGTACCAGATGACCTTTAGGGTAGCAAATAATAAGGGGTAACACCCCTGGCCTGCAGAAGGCCCCCGTGCAGTGCTTGGATACACACAGTTATGTCAAACTAGAAAGTGTAAAACCATTATTCCAAAAAGCATGTTAATTCTGAGTAGCACTTGGACCCTGGAGATTAGAGAAAAATAAATAAAGCATTTCTTCTTTTGTTGGAAGTGGCTGTCCCTGTTCATTAACTCTCTTTCTCTGGGCAGCCAAGGGGGTTTCTGGGAGGCATGACACCTTTAGATATTCTCACTGTTGAGTGGAATGACTAAACAGCTTAAAGCATGCTGCCTGCACTCCCTTAAGCAGGACCCAGTTTCTTCAGTATTCTCACTCACAACACCTCATTCATTTTCCCTCCTGATCTTTTTACCAAGGATTATATACATGATCTATATAAATGTTCACAGCCTACTATTCACAGACATTCATTTGCAAATGACTTGAATGCTGGGGAAATGACGAAACAAAGCCTTAATTTTAAAACTATTCAGTTTATTTTCCACGGTTGTATTATGGAATGGTATGTGTTTTTCACTGTAAATTTTAGTTACAATTTTAGAATTGGAGTGTCTTCTCAGAAAGTAGTATTTTTTTTTTCCCTCACTGTGGCCATTTTCAGTTTTGCCTATGAGAATTTACTGAAAGCAATAACTCAGAGAAGCAGGTCAGAGAGATAGCTCAAAATATAGAGTGCATGCTGTGCCAGCAACACAGGTCAGGTTCTTACCCCAACATCACATGGGACTACCACCACACAGATTTGGGGGTGAGGGAAGCTCCAGCGCTATGGTATCTGCTTCTCTCTCTCTGCCCCCATGTGTGTCTCTTTGTGCATCTGACTGAAAACATCGACTAGGGAACAGTGAAATTTCACAACAATCTGCCACAACAATCTGCACAGGTTACAGACACGCCTTTGTCCCAAGGGACTCCACTCCACCCAAATGCATAAGGCTTCTCTGTGAAATTCTTGGCTCTGTACCACTGACTCCTACTGACTTTGTTTCTCTGAAGCTAATTCTATGTCTATTTTTCCAACTTCACTATCACTTTGTTGAGGAAGTACCAATGTATGGGATTGTTGTTATCAGGAGGGTGCATTTCCATGTTTCCCCAAGATGGGTGTCAGTGCATCTCACCTTCTACCAAGCCATCATTCTGTTCCACTATGGGGACTTAGTTGTGTCTCTCAAATGCCTTTCTGTTTACCGCTCTCTCCCTTTTCTTTCCATATTCTTCCCTCAGCTTCCAGTCCTAAGTACCTTACAGAAAAAATTATTCTCAAAGTTCTCTCTCTCTCCTCTCTCTTCTCTCTCTCTCTCTCTCTCTCTCTCTCTCTCTCTCTCTCTCTCTCTCTCACACACACACACACACACACACACACACACACACACATACTTCTCAGCTTAAGGTCTTGTTATTACCTATGAACTTCTCTGGATCTAGAGTCACAATAACTCAGTTCCTAGCAATGTGTGTCAGTTTTTCTTGGTCTGATTCAACTAGAAAAAGAAAAAAGAAAAAGAAAAAGGACTTAAACCAAATTCTATATAAGGCTCCTCCTCCTCCATCTATAACATGGAGATATTTCATGTGCTGAATTCATCCTCTTGTCCCATCAGCCATTGTTGTTGTTCTCTTCTTGATTCCTTCCCATCAAAGATAGACTCAAAATATCTGAGGCATGTTTTAAAAACAGAAAAGTCATATATCCAGAGACTAGAACATTTGACTTGGAAGCATGACGTCTAGAGTTCAACCCCTGGCATTGCATATGCCACAGTAATGCTCTAGTTCTTGATCTCTTTTTCCCACCTTCCTCTCATTCATGTTAGTCAATAATTCTTTAAAAAATTAATAAACAGATCCAACCTTTACCTCAGGCTCTTCACACCTTACCCCGTCAGCTTTTCTCAAACTATCTCTTATTTTCATCTTTTCCAGCTAAATCTTTTCTGAGTCACAAAGGACACATTCTCCATCTTGCCTAGAGGAAGTGGGACACTCACATTTTTAAAATGTGCGTTATGCCCAGAGGTTTGAGTCCTGATCTCATGCAAAGAAGACCAGAATTACATGCAATAGCAAGAGCCTTTTTTATTTTTAGAAAACTTAAAGGGCCTCTAACACCCTTCCACGCAAGGGGAGAGTCTGCAACCCAAGCTTAAACTTGCTAATAAAGGCTCTTGCTATTGCATGTGATTCTGGTTTTCTTTGCATGAGATTGGGACTTGAACCTCTGGGCATAACATTTGGGGGCTCGTCCAGGATACCCACCTAAAGGAACGCCAGCCTCACTAAGCCTTTAGGACCGGTCAAACTCCAGGTATCCGTAGTGAGAGACCCCTTGGAGTCGAAGGCGGACGCACTGGGCAGCTCCAGGTACAAGGTCCTGGGAGACATCTCAGGCTCTGTTGTAGGGGATTGAATCCCCCTCAAAAATTTTGAAGGGGAGACTGGGTCGCACTCATGAAGCGACAAAAGGCCATCTTCCCATCTGTGGGGAAGCGGCGAAAGGCCGTCCTCCCATCTGTTGGTTCAGAGTGTTGATGGCTGGGCCGCTCGAGTTTTCTTTCAGTATGTTGACTCTTTTCTTTTTTTTAAATTAATTTATTTATTTAAGAAAGGAGACATTAACAAAATCATAGGATGGGCGGTACAACTCCACACATTTCCCGCTACTCAATCTCCATATCCCATCCCCTCCCCAATAGCCTTCCCATTCTCTATCCCTCTGGGAGCATGGACCCAGGGTCGCTGTGGGTGACTCTTTATTTTCTTTGTGTGTGTTTTCTCTGTATTTTCTTTGTGTGTGTGTTGTCTCTGTATTCATTATCAGTTTTGTCTTTCTTGAGTCCAAAATCATGAGTCAGGCTACTTCAACACCTCTGACTATGGTCCTGGATAATTTCAAAGAATCCAAACAGAGAGCTGATAATTTGGGTCTAGAGGTAAAACAGGACCGGATGATCACTTATTGTCAAAATAAGTGGCCAGCCTTCTCTACCAGTTGGCCTCCAGAAGGAACCTGGGACCTGCCTACTATCTATGCCACCAAAGACAACATCTTCAGACACAGGACACCCGGACCAGATCTCTTATATCCTCACTTGGCAGGATCTGGTAGAGAACCCCCCCACCTTGGCTAAAACCTTTTCTTCCTCTACAGGGTTCTCAGCCTGCCATTCTTCTTTAAAGGATTCTCATCGTCAACCTACTGCCCCCTCTGTGCCCCCTCTCAGTTCCCCCTCCTACCCTATTCTCCAAGGTGGTCCTGAAGAAGACCTCCTAGAGTACCCTCCTCCTTACTAACCTCAACCACCCCCAGTCCCACAGGAACCCCCAGCAGCAGGCCAGGATTTATGGAGCCCTCCCCATATGAGATCCCATACAGCCCAGAGGACCCCCGATTTGGTGGCCCTGCCCTTTGGGCCCTAGGATCCCCGAACGAGAATGGTGAACAATTGATGCAGTATTGGCCGTTTTTCCACTAGTGACTTTTATAATTGGAAAATGCAGAACCTTAAGTTTTCAGAAAAACCAGCAACATTCATTGACCTGTTAGATTCTATTATTTTTACTCATCAGCCAATCTGGGATGACTGTCAGCAGCTTTTACAGATTCTTTTTACTACAGAAAAAAGAGAAAGGATCCTCTTGGAAGCCCAAAAACTTGTGCCTGGGAAGGATGGGAAGCCCACCTTAAACTCAGCCCTGATAGATGCTGGTTTCCCTCTGATAAGACCCACCTGGGATTTTAACTCACCTGAAAGTAAGGAGAATCTCCAGGTCTATTGCCAGACTCTAATGGGTGGTCTTCGGGCTGCAACATGCCGACCCACCAATTTGGCCAAGATTAGTAATGTGCAACAGGAAAAGACAGAAACCCCAGCTGCCTTCTAAGAAAGAATCATGGAGACTTATCAAATGTTCACTCTCCTAGATCCAGAAGCTCTAGAGAATAAGTCAGCAATAATTATGGCCTTTGTAAACCAGGCTGCCCCTGCTATCTGGAAAAAAAAAACTCCAGAAAATAGATAGATTAGCAGATAAGTCTTTACAGGAACTACTGGCAGTAGTGGAGAAAGTCTTTAACCAAGAAACCCCTGAAGAATGCCAATTATGGACAATGACAGCAGCGACTGAGCAACAGACTCGCAATCTAACTAAGGTATTGTTGGCAGCTACCAAAGAACACCCTCAGTGGAAAGGCCAAGAGGCCCATCCTCCCCGAGGGTTTAAAAGCAGAGGTCCATACAGGGAAGGAGAAAAGAAGCTCCTTAAAGATCAATGTGCATATTGTAAAGAGATGGGTCACTGGGCCAAAGAGTGTCTGAGAAAACAAAGGAGACAAAAGGACACTGAGGGCAATAAGACAAAAATCCTAGAACTAGGTGAGCTCAGTGAATAGGGCCAGCAGGGTTCGGGTCTCCTCCTCGAACCCAGGATAACTTGAAAAATAGAGGGGAAACCTTTTAGCTTCCTAATAGATACGGGGGCTCAACATTCCCAAACAAAAGACCTAGGTACAAGGAGCAACTGGCATGAAACAATATTCCTGGACCACCCAGAGGACTGTGGACTTGGGGAAGGGAGAGGTAACCCATTCTTTTATGCTTATTCCCGAATGCCCTTACCCCCTTCTTGGGAGAGACCTGCTTTCTAAGATGGGAGCAACCATTATTTTCCAATCCCAAGGATCAGTAGTTATGATCACCAGCTCCATGCCAGTTCCTATCCTTACCTTAAATTTGGCTTGTGAAGCTTCCTTGAACCCAGCTACCTGCTCCCTAACCCTGAATTAGATGCTCCCTTACATGACTGCTCTGAGATTCTGAGCTACACATCTAGCCTCTGGGAAGACCTGAAGGACCAGCCTTTAAAAGGAACAGAAGTGAACTGGTATACTGATGGGAGCAGCTTCATCAGAGATGGGGTAAGGTATGCTGGGGCCTCAGTAATTACTGAACATGAGGCTGTGTGGGCAGTCACCCTTTCTTCTGGGACTTCAGCCCAGAAAGCTGAATTAATTGCCTTCACAAAAGCCCTCAACCTGGGAAAAGGGAAAAGACTTAAAATCTACCTGTTAGAGGCTATCTGGATGCCAGAAGAGGTAGCCATAATACACTGCACTGAGCACCAAAAGGGAGAAAGTTCTGTGGCACGGGGCGACTGCCTAGCAGATACCACAGCCAGACAAGTCGCATTATAAAGAACTGACGAATTGGCTCTTTGTCTGCCAGACCCTGGGAAGCCCACCCTGCCTGATTAGCAGAATATACACCAGATAATGTGCTCCAGATAAAAAAGTTACCTCTCGCCTACAAGCGTGGTAACTGGTGGGTAACAGCTAATGGGGAACTCATCTTACCCCAAGCTGTGGCCAAATACCTGCTACAACATAGACACAGAACTACCCATCTGGGGTGAAGGAAATGGACAAACTTTTTCAAGAAGCCAGCCTGAGAATCCACAACAAGAGCCAACTGATTGAGGAAATAGTTGCAAAATGCAAAGACTGCAGACTTATAAATGCTAGCAACCAGCCTAGAACTTCTGGGGTGCATGAGAAAGGAACCAGACCAGGCGCCTACTGAGAGATAGACTTCACTGAGGTAAAACCAGGAAAATATGGGTATAAATATATGATGGTGTTTGTAGATACCTTTTCAAGATGGATTGAGGCATTCCTGATGAAGAGGGAGATGGCCCAGACAGTGGTGAAGAAACTACTCGAAGAGATTTTTCCCAGGTTTGGTATGCCCATTCAATTAAGCTCAGCTAACAGTCCAGCCTTCGCTTCCCAGGTAACCCAGAATTTGGTAGGTGTCGTTGTAGCAAAATGGAAATTACATTGCACCTACAGGACCCAAAGCTCAGGACAGGTAGAAAGGATGAATAGAACTCTAAAGGACACCTAAACAAAAGTAACTATGGAGACTGGCATAGACTGGGTACTCTCCTTCCCTTTGCCCTTTATAGAGTAAGGAATACCCCCTATACTGCAAAGTTGACCCCATTTGAAATCATGTTTGGTCATCCCCCTTCCATAATTCCAGCCTTGAGATCAGACTTGTTTGCTGATATTAATGATCAAGAAATATTTGCCTCTTTATAGACAATAGCTCGAGCCCAAAAGCAGGTGTGGCCGAGACTGAGAGCAATATATGAAGCTGCACCCCCTCCAGACCCTCATCCCTTCAGGCCCAGGGACTCGGTCTTGGTGAGACACCACCAAAAAGAGATGCTTGAGCCCCAGTGGAAAAGACCTTATAATGTCATCCTAGCCACTCTCACGTTCATGCAGCAGAGGCGGAAGAGTCCAAGACCAGATGGCGACTCGAGTCTGTCCCCAAACACCCGATCAAGCTCTGGTTGCTCTGCTCGTGACTCTACAGACTCTTTCTCTCCTGGTGACCAGACCCTGGAAGAAACAGATATTGGCCCATAATTGGGCCCTAGAAGTTCCAAAAAACAAGGAGGAATGAAGAGGTAAATAAGAACAGCCGTTAACCTAAAACCAACTGTTCCTTGTTCCACCTGTACCCACCCTGTGATAACTATAAAAAGGTGGGATGACACAGTCTGAGGTGAAGCATGTTGAGGTGGCAATCGTTGCGTTGGTTAGGTTGTGATCGGCGGATGCTATATTATTTGATATGGATTGGGAGAGGCATATGGGAAAGTGGGCCCTATCCAAGGGTTCCAGGACTGGGGGAAGTAGGGGCTCTATAGTGGAGATGTGAGGTTCCTGCTGTCTTAGGATTCAAAAAAACAATCAATAGTTGATGTTATCATCACATTATTTGGTAATTGGGTTAACTTTGAAAAGTCCTTTTGTTAGGGTTTGCTGTACAGTACCCAGTATCTCATATATAGCTGTGCTATTGGATGCTTCTGATCTACTTGGTCTAGGCTTTTGAGAGAGCCCACATATCAAATACACAGCCTATATATTAAAAAGATTCAGTATGTGTTTTGAAAAACTTTGAGACATACAATTGATTTTTCCCCTCTCATATTAATTAACTAGTGATTTATATGTCTACATTTTGCTAGGAGTGTACACAAACACCATTCCGACCACCAAGAGACTATGGTCCATCCCTCCCACCCACTCCCACCCCCCACTGGCCCAGGAAGCTGCATGTCTACCCCTCACCACAGGGTTTTTACTCTGGTGCCCTACTTACAATTTGGTCAGGTCCTGCTTTTAGTTTCCCTTTCAGATCCTCTTAGTCAACTTCTGTTGATGAGTGGGATCATCCCATACTCATCTTTATCATTCTGACTTAGCTCACTTAACATAATACCTTCTAGTTCTGTCCAAGATGGGTCAGAGATGGTGGGTTCATTGTTCTTGATAGCTGCATAGTATCCCATTGTGTATATATACCACAGCTTTCTCAGCCACTCATCAGGTGTTTCCTTTTATAGTACACTCTAATTTCATCTCAGGTGGTTCACTTTCTAACAAAGTCCCAAAACCTAGATATACACCAGTTTCTGTGAGAGAGAGCATATGTTCACACGTATCCATAAACTACTGCAAAATATATACCTGAAAGCAGAAGTACACTAGAGTCTGCAGTGAGTACCTCCCTAACACTTCCTCTCCACTATTCCAAGCTTTGGGTCCATGATTGCTCAACAATTTGTTTGGCTTCGTATGTTAACTCTCTTTTCAATCACCAGGTTCCAGATGCCATCAGGATGCTAGCCAGGATTCCCTGGATTGAAGACCCCACCAATGTGTCCTGGAGTTCAGCTTCCCCAGAAACACACCCTACTAGGGAAAGAGAGAGGCAGACTGGTAGTATGGACCGACCAGTCAACGCCCATGTTCAGCAGGGAAGCAATTACAGAAGCCAGACCTTCTACCTTCTACAACCCTCAGTGACCCTGGGTCCATGCTCCCAGAGGGATAGAGAATGGGAAAGCTATCAGGGGAGGGGGTGGGATATGGAGATTGGGTGGTGGGAATTGTGTGGAATTATACCCCTCCTGCCCTATGGTTTTGTTAATTAATCCTTTCTTAAATAAAAAAAATTTAAAAAAAAATAAATAAAAAGGTGGGATGAAAAATGATCGGGTTGCAGACTCTCCCCTTGCGTGGAAGGGTGTCAGTGTCCCAAACTTAAGCTTGCTAATAAAGGCTCTTGCTACTGCATGTGATTCTGGTCTTCTTTGCGTGAGATCAGGACTCGAATCTCTGGGCATGACAATGCCTACTCCCCAGTTTCATGTCTCTGGCTTTCCTGGGACTTCTCCTCCTCAAACATTTACTTACATTCCCAAATCCCTCTGCCTCTTGGGATTGTATACTCTTTCTCAGACTGCATCTCAAATGCTGCCTGGAAGTAAGCAAATTTTATGCTTACCGACCAAAAGTGTCTCTTGAACATCTCTTGTACACTCTTTGCCAAGGATTTTTAACCTGAGCTGTGCATTTGAATCACCTGGAAAATTCTTTAAAATTCCAGCCTCCAGGCTACACCCCAGACCAATCAAATCAGAACCTCTTAGGGAGGAACCTCAGGTGTAATTAAAGCTCCCCAGGTGATTTCAATATACAGCCAGGGTCGATACCACTGTGTTCAGCCATTTATCACTTTCTTCCTCGTGGTTGTAATTACGTTCTGTTTGTCTTATTCCCACTACTAAATTTCAAACTCCTTGAGGGCACACACCATCTTACCACATCTGCTTATCCCCTGCAGTTCTTAGTGAATCAGAGATGCAATAAATATTGTTGAATTGAATTTGGAAACCCAAAATTAACTATAATCTTCAGTTTTAGATGTTGCATATAATTCAACAAGAAGAATTACATTAGTGGGAGTCTAACCTAAATTAAAATAAAAAAGGATATCGTCTGCCATTGACAACATATTGTCATTTGAATTTGATATCTGAATAGCTTTTAATTAAACCAGTGGCTTGAAAATGTGTGCATGGTTGATTGCTATACTTGCCTTTTACACTTTGCTTTCTGAACTCTTAACAAATAAAAGGGATAGTCTGTGGTTCTTAGAAAGCTGGCTGTAAAATTAAACTATGTGTATGGGCTCATTTCTAAATGAAATAAACAAAAGATCACTTACACCATGTTCTGCCTTCCTCTGTGCAAAGACAGAAGGTA